>NC_038256.2:23270260-23325621 GCF_000004515.6 Glycine max | reverse complement strand
TAGAGGAAGAACTTCATTTGTGTTAATTGGGTGTGAAAGAAGCGGTCAGTACAAGTGTAGGAAGAAAGAATTTTTTAGAAGAGACACAAGCACTAGGAAATGTGGTTGTCCCTTCAAGCTTCGTGGGAAACCAGTGCATGGAGGAGAAGGTTGGATGGTGAAGTTGATCTGTGGGATTCACAACCATGAATTAGCGAAGACCTTAGTTGGACATCCATATGCTGGGAGATTGACAAATGATGAGAAGAATATCATTGCTGTTATGACAAAGTCGAATGTGAAACCAAGAAACATCCTGCTAACATTGAAGGAGCACAATGCCAACAGTTGCACCACAATCAAACAAATCTACAATGCAAGAAGTGCATATCGTTCTTCAATAAGAGGAGATGACACTGAAATGCAACACCTAATGAGGCTTCTTGAATGTGATCAATACATTCATTGGGATAGATTGAAGGATGCAGTTGTGGTGCGTGATTTGTTTTGGTGTCACCCAGATGCAGTTAAGTTACGTAATGCATGTCATCTTGTTTTTTTGGTAGACAATAACTACAAAACAAATAGGTACAAAATCCCACTGCTTGACTTTGTGGGGGTGACACCAACAGGGATGACTTACTCTGCTATTGTATGGGCATTGGAACGGTTTCGAGGCTTGTTTTTAAGAAACGATATCCTCCCTATTGTTATTGTCACAAACAGAGACCTAGCCCTCATGAATGCACTGAAAATTGTGTTTCTGGAGTGTATAAACTTGTTGTGTAGGTTTCACATAGACAAGAATGTGAAGGCAAAGTGCAAATTGCTAATTGGTCAAAAAATGTCTGGGAGTACATAATGGATAGTTGGGATACTCTGGTAGATTGTCCTTCGGAACAGCAGTTCACTGAGCACCTTCAAAAGTTTCAAGTAGTGTGTTTCCCGTGGCCAATGTTCGTTGACTATGTATGTGAGACATGGATTGTCCCACACAAGGAGAAATTTATCACAGCCTGGACGAATAAAGTGATGCACCTAGGCAACACAACAACAAATAGGTATTTAAATGTTTTATTATTTTAGTCAAGTTTCTTTTAATGATTGTTAGGAACATGATTGTTATTAATTTTTCTTGTCTGTTGTGTGTTTTAAATGTAGGGTTGAATCTGCTCATTGGGCTCTGAAAAGGGTATTACAGAATAGCGTTGGAGACCTCTATAGTGTTTGGGATGCCATGAACAACATGATCACTTTGTAGCACACTTAAATTACAGCATCATTCGAAACAAGTACGCATGTCGTTGGACATGTATATAAAAAAACCTTATACAAGAGGCTTTTGGGAATGGTTTCAAGGTACGCTTTAAATGAAATTGCATATGAGTTTGAGCGTGTACGCTATTTCGGAAACAATCCGTCTTCTTGTGGTTGTGTCTTGAGAACCACGCTAGGTCTTCCTTGTGCATGTGAGCTACAAAGGTATGATGGCGGCAACATCCCACTCAATGCAGTCCATATGTACTAGAGGAGACTTAGTTTTTCAGACCAGGGGTTATGTGAGGCCGAAATTAGCATCAAGGAAGAGATGGATACAATATATAAAAGATTTGAGGAACTTGATGTCTGCGGCAAAGTTACTTTGAAGAGTAAACTTCGAGAATTCGCGTATCCTAATGAGAACTCTATGTGTCCTCCTTCGTCAAAGGTTAACACCAAAGGTGCATCGAAGAAACTGATGAAAAGAAGCCAAAGATCGACAAAACGTGATGTCATATTGGGAGTATGTTGATGCTTATCATTCAGTTCAAAACAGTAACACTTCAGTCAGACGTACTGCATCATCTTCTGAACCACCGAAGCCAGCAAGGATGATCCCGATGTTGGATCAATTTGTGCCATTTATACAGGGTTTTATTGAGGACGTTGTTGATGTGAAAGCGGATGGTAATTGTGGATATCAGTCAGTTGCCGCTTTGTTAGGTATGGAAGAAGAATATTAGGCACTGATGCGCAACAAATTGATTAAAGAACTTGGCAAATGGTCGCAAGACTACATAAAGCTCTTTGGTGGCACGGAGAGATTTGAACAGTTGAGGTTGTCCCTACATGTGGATGGGTTATCCAAGGTATGTTGTTTATGCTTTTTTTTTATAAATAATGTTTACATGACTGACACATGTATGGTTTTGTGATTTAGGTTAGTGTGGACAAGTGGATGGATATAATGAAGATGAGATATGTCATTGCATCAAGATATAATGTAATCCTTGTATCGTTGTCACGATAACAAAGCTTCACATTTTTTCCTCTCAGAAGTCAGCCACCGCCTAATTCTTCTACATACCGCATGATATGTGTCGGTCATGTGTTTGCAAATCATTTTGTTCAGGTCCATTGAAAATTCATTTACTCAAATATTTTCAATTATTCAATAACTTGGCTTGTTCGTTTAACTTATTATTATAGAAGCAAGCTTCATAATGATGAATCAAGTTTATTCAAGTAGTTTTGATGATGACAAAGATGATGACAAAAAGCCCAAGAGAATGATTTCAAGATTGAGTCAACAAGTTCAAGATCAAGATTAATTTCAAGTTTCATGAGAAGAAATCAAGAAGATTCAAGATTCAAGAGAAGTTTGATTTCAAGATTCAAGAGAAGATGAATTCAAGATTCAAGAGAAGAAATCAAGAAGACTTCACAAGGGAAGTATTGAAAAGATTTTCAAAAAACAAACATAGCACAGTTTGTTTTACAAGAAAAGTTTTTCTCAAAATTTTCTAAGTTACCAGAGTTTTTACTCTCTGGTACTCGATTACTAGTTTCTTGTAATCGATTACCAGTGACAAAGTTTGATTTCAAAAGCTTTTAACTGAATTTGCAACGTTCCAATTGTTTTTTAAATGGTGTAATCGATTACAATATATTGGTAATCGATTACCAGTGTATCTAAACGTTGAAATTCAAATTCAATTGTGAAGAGTCACATATTTTCATAAAATGCTTTGTGTAATCGATTACATGGTTTTGGTAATTGATTACCAGTGACAAGTTTTGAATAAAAATCAAGAGATGTAACTCTTCCAATGGTTTTCAGGTTTTTCTCAAGGTTATAACTCTTCCAATGGTTTTCTTGACCAGACATGAAGAGTCTATAAAAGCAAGACCTTGACTTGCATTTCAATAACTTTTTAACAATTCTTTAGAATAACTTTTGAGAAACCTTTGCTACTTATTCTTCTTCTTCTTCTTCTTCCTTTGCCAAAAGCTTTTTAAGTTTTCTGGTTTCCATACCTTGCTCTTTCACAGAAAACAAAAGTGTGCTATATCTTTTTATTTTCTTCTCCCTTTGCCAAAAAGAATTCACCAAGGACTAACCGCCTGAATTCTTTTGTGTCTCCCTTCTCTCTTTTCAAAGAATTCAAAATGACACAGTCTGAGAATTCTTTTGATTCTTCCCTTTCTCTTAAACAAAAGATTTCAAAGGACTAACCGCCTGAAATAAAAAGTCAAGAGATATAACTATTCCAATGGTTTTCAGGTTTTTCTCAAGGTTATAACTCTTCCAATGGTTTTCTTGACTAGACATGAAGAGTCTATAAAAGCAAGACCTTGAATTGCATTTCAATAACTTTTCAGATATACTTTTGAACATCTTCTTGAACTTCTTCTTCTTCTTCCTTTGCCAAAAGCTTTCTAAGTTTTTTGGTTTCCAAACCTTGTTCTTTCACAGAAAACAAAAGTGTGTTATTCATCTTTTTCATTCTCTTCTCCCTTTTCCAAAAGGAATTCGACAAGGACTAACCGCCTGAATTCTTTTTGGGTCTCTCTTCTCCCTTTTCCAAAAGAACAAAGGACTAACCGCCTAAATTCTTTTGTGTCTCCCTTCTCCCTTTTCAAAGAATTCAAAACGACACAGTTTGAGAATTCTTTTGATTCTTCCCTTTCCCTTAAACAAAAGATTTCAAAGGACTAACCGCCTGAGAATTCTAAGTTTTAACACATTGGAGGGTACATCCTTTGTGGTACAAGTAGAGGGTACATCTACTTGGGTTTGACTGAGAACAAGAGAGGGTACATCTCTTGTGGATCAGTTCTAGTGGAGGGTACATCCACTAGGTTCAAAGAGAACAAGGGAGGGTACATCCCTTGTGGATCTTTGCTTGTAAAGGATTTTACAAGGTTGAAAGAAATCTTAAGGACCGCAAGTCGCTTGGGGACTGGATATAGGCATGGGTTATTGCCGAACCAGTATAAAACTATTTTGTTTGTCTTCTTCTTCCCTACACTCTTTAATTTCTGTTGTGCACTTTAATTATCGCTTTTACTTTTGGTTAAGTTTCTATTTCTGTTCTTTACTTTCTTAACTTAATAGTAAAAGCCTAATTGAATCTAGTAACATTAAGAAGGATAAGTTTTTTAATTAGTAAAGGTTCATTAATAATTAATTCAACCCCCCCCCTTCTTAATTATTCTAAGGCCACTTGATCCAACAATTATTGTTATTTCACTTACAACAGGTTTATCTCAAAGATCGTTGTCCCTTACCGCCTATGGCATTGTTGTGGTCAAGCAATTCATATCCTCAGGCAAAACAGTGGCCAACTGCATACATAGGTAGAATGCAACAGTACTTAAGCCTAATGACAATTAAAACAACGCATGTAGACATAAATGAACATTGAAGCTGTAACATTTGTGTATTTGTATTTATGATTGGATTTGTCTTGATGTAACATGTCAGTATCGAAATACTAATGAATTGTTGTGTGATGTGATACGACAATGACTAGCGTGACACGACATGACTATGAATGATTTGACTCGACATTGATTGACGTGACACGGTAATGACTAACATGACACGACATTGAATGACGTGACGCGTCTGTTAAAAGTGAAGCCACGCACCTGCATGCCATGTATATATGAGGCATGGCCAGGCGCCCATCTATCGCACATCAAGTGGTATTCACATTCTATAAAAAAAATCGACAAACAATGGCATTCTTAGGAGAAACTTCCTCTCAGACGATCGTCAACTCAAGGTTGGCCTTCATTTTTGCAAATGGATCCGTTATTCACAACGAGTATGGGGTTTATTTTCAAAGTTCAAATCCAGTGCCCATGCGAGTACCAAACATGTGCGATTTTCAACTCTTAAAAGCAGAATGCACAACACCCTTTAGCTAAACGACAATCAAGTTGAGGATGAAATTCATTACCGACGACCACTCGAAGATACAGGTAACAAAATTCACTTCCAATGTATGCAATTGAAAGATGACATGGATGCGAACACAATGTTAATGTCTAATGATCGATTTTCATGTGTTGGACCGATTGAGTTGTTATGCACCATTGGTAGAACAAAAGATGGAATTTTAAACTTACTTGAACGCATTATGACCCCTACTTAAGATGCGGTTCTGTATTACAACGGAAGGTGGAACATGCCACGCCAAAACAACTTTGTAGGTTACGCGTTCACGGGAAAAAATCTCCAAAAATTTGATATTCCAAAAGGATGTACCACAGATGAACTAAAGAATTTGATCAAGCAAGTAACACCTAAAGGGAATCCTCCTCATGGGATTCATGAATCCCAACTTGTAAGGCGCTTGTTTTTTCGACAACTTGCTCATTTGGAGTATTCTGAAAAAGTTTTAAAATTTGAAATTATTGAGCTGAAATCTGACGACGACGTGCTGAAGGTATTGGTAGAGTCCAATTACTGGAAACAATTTTTGCTAATAGAAATTTTGGCTCTCTTTAGTAAACCGGTTATGGAGAATGAGGACGAGGTGGTTACGTCGTTGCAGGATTGAATGCTGGTTTTATTTTGCGGTGTTTCATGCGAATTATATTTGTGTCCACCATGTTCAACTGAATGTAATGTGTTAGTGTGTAAACAACTCTTTGTCACTTTGTTTACGATTATTGTTGTTTGTAAGTGACCCATTTCTTATATGTATTATATATGAAAAACAGATGCTTAATGTCGTTGGTACTAAATAATTGTTCAGAATTATGTAAAATTGTTAAAGTATGTTATTATTATAGTAATTGAATAATAAATTTATATAATTACTTATTATTTTTTTTAAAATAAATAAATAATAATTTAATTTTACTTTGAAATCTTATGAAATTATTTTTCCCTAAAGATAAAAATCATATAAATAAATTTAAATAATTTCATAAATAAATGTTTAATCGATTAATCTTTATATTATAAGCTCGTTAGAAACACATAAATAATTATATATTAATAATAATGATTCAAACTCAAGATGTCTCACTCCCTTCTTTCTTAATTATCAAATTAATCTTATAACTCTTACTTTTATTCTATTTATAATACTTGAACTGAAAATGTTAATTAAGAAAATTCAAGCTTTTATTTTTGTAATTTAAACAACAGACATAACTTAATCACTTATTTTACTAAAAATTAAATGATAAACCCTTTCAATCTTTTTTATATATAACTTAATGCATTGGTTTGTTTGCCAAGTTTTGTTTTTTTTAGTTATTATTTTATCTCAAATTGACGTAAAATGCGGGGGAAGTGATTTTCTTGATTTCACTTTTTTCCTTTTAATTTCTTAAGAAATTAAATCATTTTTTTGTTTGATAATTCAAAAATAATAAATAATTTATGTTAATAAAAAAATGGAGTAAAAAATTATATTTTAATTAGTATAAAATATTTCTAAATAACTTATTTATTTATTTTCACTCTCTTTTCCATTATCCCAAACGGGTAAAAATAAATTTATTCATTTCTTTCACTTTATTTCTATTTATTCGAATATTTTATTTTTTTACTATATTTTCATCAATTTTATTCTTTGATTTTTTTTCTCTATTTTGAACTCATAATCTAAATTAACTTAAAGAAAGTAATTGTTCTTCAAAATCTTTGGAAAAAAAATTCACATGTAATTTTTTTTAATAAATTACAAATTTTTGTCTCCCTAGATGAAATAATATTATTTTTTAGTTTCTCCAAAGCGGGAGTAAATCACCTTGTTTCATTATTTTTCTTCTCTATTTTATATATTGAAAAAACATTAATTTCATAATTTTTAGTTATTTACTTGTATCTTGTTTTATTTGGATAGATAATTTTTTATTCTCTCTATGTACGTGTGTGTGGTTTATATTTAAATTTCAAAGCATATATATATATATAGATAGAGAGAGAGAGAGAGAGAGAGAGAGAGAGAGAGAGAGAGAGAGAGAGAGAGAGAGAGAGAGAGAGAGAGAGAGAGAGAGAGAGAGAGAGAGAGAGAGAGAGAGAGAGAGAGAGAGAGAGAGAGAGAGAGAGAGAGAGATTAAAAATGCTCTAACAATATGTGTCTTATCACATATATAAAGGAATACTAAAATTAAAACTTTAAATACAATTAAAATATGTATCCTATTCTATGCACCATCTTTGTCGCAGCCTAAGACTTCCATCTGCGACGTCATCACCTCTAGTGATCCTGAGGCAACGAGCCATGATGTCATATAGCTCAATGCCTTCAGTGACCATCCTGAGGTTGATGACCTGCTCCAAATCCTCAGCGATCGCTTGACATCCTTGGCAATCAACCTGTCACAGTCAAAATAACAAAGTTAGTATCAGATTTTTTAAAAATTCAAATTATGAAAAACTACACAATTTTAGCTTACCATTGAATGTGTAGGGAGATCGGATGCAACTGGAACCTCTGGGATAGGTGGCTCGACGAACTCCTCATCATGTGGGGTAGGCAGATGTCTCAGCTCAGCACCGTCCTCGATCGGTGTGACGAACGGGTGGGAAATCCGGAAAAACCAATCCATGTAGTCTAGCGCTACCTGGCCAGGAACTACACAGATCTCACCTGCGGGCACTAGATGGTCTGAAAAGTGCAACCACCGACCGTCTATATCAAGACCCATCAACGAATCACGAATAGGCGGCGGAGGGACAGTCTGAATGTAGCCGAACTGTCGAAGCACCCGCTCTAGTCGAACGTAGACGACTATCTGACCCCATCTTAGCTGGCCCGTGTAGGATGAGACCAGGTCGAAGCCCTTAACTCCCCGGTGCTCTGCATAGGGCATCCAGCACACGTCCATCACAGTCAGGGCTTCTATACGTGCCTGGTATGGGGCTCCCTTGATCCCCCTCATATGAGCCTTACTCGTAAGCCACCTAGAGGCACGTGGGCTTGCCTCAGCATAAGCATCATCAACGACGCACTGATGCACCATCAAAAAGTGCTCGTATATCCAGCACTACAAACACGAAGTCAACATCAATAAAAAAACATGTATTTCATCCTAGTTCAATTTAAATTATAAGTAACAAAATATTTACTTGAGATAATGTCATGTAACAACTCATCTGCCATGTAGGGGTCTGCGACGCTTCATTCAGATGGTCATACAAGTGCACCAATGCTGCCAATCCCCAAGAGAATCCCCCTGCCTAGTCCAGGTCCCTGAAAGCCTCCAGGTGCACGACATGAACATGTGTTGCACTCTTATTAGCGAAAAGAGTGCAATCCACCAAGTGGAGGAGATACGCGTGGGCTGCTACAATCCAACGTCTGGCCCGACACCTGCTCTGGTACACCTCCCGGAGCCAAGACAACCGAACATAAGGCCTATAGAAGCAAAGCTTCATGGTGAATCAAAGGTGATTCAAAGGTGTTTTGATGATAACAATGATGATAACAAAAGATGATGACAAAGGTGATGACAAAAAGCTCAAAGATCAATCAAAGAACAACTCAAGTGAATCAAAGATAAATCAAAGAACAACTCAAGTAAATCAAGAACAATTCAAGAGTTCAAGATAAGAATCAAGAAGAAAGTCTAGAGACAAGAATCAAGATTCAAGGTTCAAGATCTCATGAATCAAGATCAAGATTTAAGACTCAAGATTCAAGAATAAAGAGAAGACTCAATCAAGATAAGTATTAAAAAGTTTTTTCAAAACTTTGAATAGCACATGAATTTTTGACAAAACCTTTTACCAAAAAGCTGTAATCCATTACAATGTTTTGGTAATCGTTTACCAGTGCCCTTGAATGTTGAAATTGTTGTAATCGATTACTAGTAGCAAAATGAGTTTGAAAAAGTTTTCAAACTGAATTTACAACGTTTCAATTATTTTCAAAAAGCTGTAATCGATTACAATGTTTTGGTAATCGATTACCAGAGCCCTTGAACGTTGAAATTCAAATTCAAATGTGAAGAGTCACATCCTTTCACACAAAAGCTTTGTGTAATCGATTACCAGTGACTGTTTCTGAATAAATCAAAAGATGTAACTCTTCAAAAGGTTTTTGACTTTCTCAAATTGGTTTTAAGTTTTTCTAAAAGTTATAACTCTTCTAAATGGTCTTCTTAACCAGACACGAAGAGTCTATAAAAGCAAGGCTTTGTTTTGCATTTTTCAATCAATTCATTCATTCTATCAATCAATCTTTTCCAATTCATTCTTTACACAAGCAAGTTTTCCACATTGATTTCTAAGTCTCTTTGAACTTCTTCTTCTTCTTCCTTTTGCCAAAAGCTTTCCAATGTTTTCTGGTTTTTCTAAACCTTGAAAACTTGTGCTATTCATCTTTTTCATTCTCTTCTCCCTTTGCCAAAAAGAATTCGCCAAGGACTAACCGCCTGAATTCTTTTTGTGTCTCTCTTCTCCCTTTTCCAAAAGAACAAAGGACTAACCGCCTAAATTCTTTTGTGTCTCCCTTCTCCCTTGTCAAAGAATTCAAAATGACACAGTCTCAGAATTTTTTTGATTCTTCCCTTTCCCTAATACAAAAGTGTTCAAAGGACTAACCGCCTGAGAATTCTTTTGTATCCCCATTCACAAAGTATCAAAGGTTTAACAGCCTGAGATCTTTGTCTTAACACATTGGAGGGTACATCCTTTGTGGTACAAGTAGAGGGTACATCTACTTGGGTTTGACTGAGAACAAGAGAGGGTACATCTCTTGTGGATCAGTTCTAGTGGAGGGTACATCCACTAGGTTCAAAGAGAACAAGGGAGGGTACATCCCTTGTGGATCTTTGCTTGTAAATGGATTTTTACAAGGTTGAAAGAAATCTCAAGGACCGCAGGTCGCTTGGGGACTGGATGTAGGCACGGGTTGTTGCCGAACCAGTATAAAAACTCTTGTGTGTTTGTTTCCTTCTTCCCTACTCTTTTACTTTTCGTTGTGCATTTAATTTCTGCTTTTACTTTCTATTAAGTTTCTCTTCTACTCCATATTCTCTTAACAAAATAAGTAAAAGCCTTAGAAGAGTAATTTTTAATTAGTAAAGGTTTAGGAATAATTAATTCAACCCCCCCTTCTTAATTTTTCTGAGGCCACTCGATTTAACAAGGCCCAGACGCCTGACGGGTCTCAGCTCTAGCCTTCTCAGGGCTTACCTTAAGCAGCTCTGTCAACAGCATGACTGCGTCGAAAGTAACCAGCGGCTCGAAGGTATGCAGCGCGTCAGTGATGGGAAGGTGTAGAACTGACGACACGTCATCTAGAGTGATCGTCAACTCTCCTACTGGCAGGTGGAAGGTGCTGGTCTTCCCATGCCACCTCTCAACGAAGGAGAATATAAGTCCAGGATTAGTGGTGATTACCGAACACCTGATCAGTGGACTCAATCCGGTGGCCGCAATCATGCTTTCTATCTCAAGCGCTGGTCTCCCAAATTTATAGACTTTTCTACAATGGGAGACCACCTTCAGCTCGGGTCGTTCCTAAATTGAATAACACATATCAGTTTATAAAAATGTCTATGTAAAAAACAATCCAACTATAAATAATTATCATATAATTACTCAACGTCAAAATGTGAGTACCTTTCCACTCCAAATGCTATGTGTCAGGTGCTTGGCAAAACCAGTCAAAATTGATGGGTCGCGTGGCCCACCAGGGAATTCCTCATCAACAACAGGTGAACCCTCACTACCATCAGTAGCCACTCCCTCTCTACCATCAGCAGTAGGTGAACCCTCACTACCATCAATAGCCACTCCCTCACTACCATCAGCAGCAGGTGAACCCTCACTACCATCAGTAGCCACTCCCTTTGCGTCTGCAGCATCGACGGCGCCTGTCATCTCCAGAGTAGCGTCAGACACAAGAGGAACATCCTCATTCAATTAAGGCACATCCTCAGATGTCTGAGTAACATCCTCAGTCACATGAGGAAAATGAACCCGTTGCCTACGTACTGAAGCAGTAGGCCTACGTCAAGGAACTTCAGGTTGATGCGCATCCTAACTCATGTCTCTGCCTCTACCAGTTCCTAAGGCACAACCTAGACCTCATGTTCTAACCATGATCTGAAATCATGAAGAACATTTACTTTTTTTGGTAAAATTAAGTATTAAAATAATTGGTAACAAAGCTTTGTCATTACTAATTTGTTCAAATACAAGTTTTGTATGTTTCTTACTAATTTGGTCAAATTAAGTTTTGTATGTTTCTTGGACATGATCTTGTCATGCAAAATTTGAACATGATCTTCTCATGATATGTGTGACAGTGTCACTTGTTGGTAGGGGTTGAGTGGTCCCCTAAGTGTTACTGCATGATATGTGTGACATTGTCATGTGAAATTTGTGTGACATTATCATGTGAAATTATTTAGTCATGATATGTGTGACATTATGGATGGCATTTTGTTGAAAATTCTATCTTCTCATAACTACTTGATTAGGAGGGACATGTGGAATGAAGGCATGCCAGGTATGAAATTGTTCTATTTGAAGTGTGAACCTTTATTATAAATGTTCTTCAGGCAAAAGCTTTGTATTCTAGTAGTTTCAACTATCAACTTGAGTCCAATGAGTTGGAGAGGTAGTGGTTGAGGTCAACAATGGTGTCGAAGAAGGAAGTGTGTATTATGGATTGAGAAATTTGTAATAGACACAAATGTATTGCATATTGGTTAATCTGTAATACATTTGTATCATGGATTACCCAATCCAAAATCCGCATGTATGTATTATAGAATGTATTATGAATTACCCAATCTGTAATTATATAGAAGTGGTACACCATAATGGTGGTTCAATGCAGCGTGGAGGTTCATGGTCATAGTCGTGTGCATGGCGGTGTGATGTGGAGGTGGCATTCGGTGGTGGTGTTTGAGTGTAGAAGTGGTGTTGGCTAGCGATGTTTGAGTGGAATGGTGGTGTTGGGTGTAGTGGTCATGGAGGTTTGGGGGGCAGACATCTAGGTTTTCTAGGGAAAGGAAAGGTAAGAAGGAAATATTAAAATTTTTGGAACTGCACCACGGGTAAGACAAAAACTCTTTTCTAGTTAGCTAATTTCATTCAATCTTTTGCATTATCATGAAGTAGTTTGTTCTCTCTCAAAGGATTTATGTTTTTCCTTTTTAGCTTTTTAGTTATTATAAGTCTCTGGTATTGAATTGTTTAAGAAACAAAAGCAGATGATACTACATTAGTCCATTCTATTCTTGAATTATTTAAGACATGGAATTTTAGATTGAAGAATTAGTGCTATGCAAGACTCCAAGTTCAATTTAGGATCAGGACCTCCTAATCATACTATCATAGTATGGACTTTTATAGAAGAATTACAAATAGGTTGCATGGTGCTTTTGTTTTGTTAATTTGACTATTTTGAAACGAGCCAAATCGTGATGAAACTTCAACTCTTCAAGCAGTTAGTATTACTAAAGATTAGCTTTTGTTATGAGTTACGAAGTTCACCAATTCACTTTGACTTGCTATGGTTTGTATTTTTATTTAGTGTTTAATCAATAATAGTTCACTATGGTAATGCAATTTAGTGTTTAATTCATAATAGGAGTGTTGGACATCAACCTGCAATGTTTATAGTTTTCTAAAATCCTCTAGCCCTGTGTAGATGGGGGTTGATTACAGAAGGATTTGCCACTCTTTTAGTGGTTCATTCTATTGTGTTGGGGGTTTCATTATTAGTATCCTTAAAAGTATGTTCCGTGTGTTATTGTGCTTACACATTTTTTGTCAAGTTTTTCTCCATTTCTTTGTTTGTTTTAAACTTTTGTTATTGATTTACAGGCAAGATGAGCTTTGAGGGCCCTGAAGGCAGTGGTGAGGTTGCAAGCTATATTTCGTGGTTGGCAAGTGAGAAAGCAAGCAACTATTACTCTAAGGTGCATGCAGGCTCTTGTGCGAGTTCAAGCACATATCAAGCCAAGGAATGTGGGGAACTCTCAAGAAGGGAAATCTGCAAATGAGCGGTGCAATGAAGCTGATCCTGTTAAGCAAGCTGAGGTATCATAAGTTTTTCACAATTTGCCTCAAGGTTGTGTGACATAACATTCTGAAATGTTGATGTCATGTTAAGCTGGTAAGGAGATGTTAACATTTAGCATAATGTGCCATGTTATTGTCAGCAAGGGTGGTGTGACATTCCAAGAACTGTGGAAGAAGTTAAGGCAAAATTACAAATGAGGCAGGAAGGAGCAATTAAGAGGGATAGAACAAAGGCATATTCTCAGTCTAAGATGGTTTTAAGATTCTTTCTTGTAAGGGTTTCTGCAACTCAACTACTGGCATTTTTCTGTTACCCATGAAAGCAAGTTTCCCTAATGATATGCTAAGTAGCTGCAAGAGATCCATGTATTGGATGTGACTGAAGAAATCCCTTCTTGGATTTGTTCTTGTTTCATCCTTAATATTTCTAATATTTTGTTTCATATTTCCTCAAACCACTGCATTGGGCTTCTTGGATTTCTCTTACAAGAGTGATGATAACTTGGTCCACACCACCTTAAAAAGTGCTGAGAAAACCCCTATGCTACATCATGACCCGGGGAAGAGTAATCTCTCTATATCTAATGAGATGAATCATCTAATGGATAAAAGGAATAGAAGCATGAAAAAAGAATTTGGTGAATTGTCCAAGGATCAATGTTTGTGAAGAATATTGATGCTTCTGGGAGCATGAAGACCGAGGAGAAATTGTTTGAGCTCTTAGTCTTGTTAAGGATATAATTGCAACAAGAGGTCTTGGGCTCTGTCAAGGAATTTAGCTCAACACTAATGCGTATTAGTCTGTCATCACTTTGAAGGGTTTCTTATTGACTTAAGTATTGGAGTATTTTTCCTAGTATTTATCATTTTTCATGATATCTAAATTGTATGAAAACTTTAAAGAACTAACTAAAAATTCAATTTGTCATTTCTCATATACATATGCACTTTGTAATAGCAAATAAAAAAAAAAACTAACTAATAATATGAATAAAATGATGGTTAAGGGATAATTAAAAAAAAAGAAGCAATATACAATAAAACATGTCGCTGCAGAAGAAGGTTCTTTCGCAAGAAGGATTTCCTTCATGCGGAAGAACCTTCTTCCATAGCAACATATGGAAGAGCCTTCTTTCGCGACTATCCACGGAAGAACGTTCTTTCGCAGCTCCACATGGAAGAAGGTTCTTCCGCAGACATGATTTCTCAACCCACGGAAGAACCTTCTTCTACATGTTCACGCGGAAGAAGGTTCTTCCGTGGATGAGAAATCATTTATGCAGAAGAAGGTTCTTCCGCAGATCCATGCGGAAGAACGTTCTTCCGTGGTTGAGAAAACCTACCTACGGAAGAACCTTCTTCCGCATGTGACAGATGCTTCATCTCCTTCGTGCGGAAAATGGTCCTTCTGTTGGTTCACGCGGAAGAACCTTCTTCCGCAGGAACCAACGGAAGAACCATCTTCTGCACGAAGGAGACAGACCATCTATCGCATGCGGAAGAAGGTTCTTCCACACATTCACATGGACGAACCTTCTTCTTCTCCCTCACACAACAATCAAAACACAGAGGTCGTCTACCCTAAGGCCATTCCTCCATGGATGCAATCCTAAGCTCTAAGTCATCTACCCTACAACAATAATCAAAGAAAAAAGCAATTAGAGAGTAAGAAAAGGAAGCTAACCTCGACACCGGAGAATGTATAACGAAATGCAGGTGGAAATGGCCGTGCCGAAGATGAAAACAGAGAAGACGAAAGGGGAGAAGCTACGGAAGAAGAGGAACAAGCAAGAAGATGTGGAAGAATGTGTGGCGCTAGGTGTGGGTCTCGCTTTTTATTTAAAATTAACCAAGGATAGTTTTGTCCATTCATTAAAGTGTTGGGTGCACCAGCAATAGTGCTGGGTGCACCTAGCAACAGCCACGTATTAGATACACTAAAAAAGTTTACATTTAATTTAGGCTCACACTAAAATAAACTCCATTTTCTTTTAACTCTATCTCTATATTGAATTTCAATAATAAAAATAACAATATGTTATAATTTAAAGTTGTTTAGTAATTGTAAATATATAATATAATTTATATTTAAAGATTTAGTTATTTTAAATTTTAATTACAATTTATTTATTTTAAATTTTATTATATAAAATAATTATTTATTCTATAATATACAGATCATAAAATAAGAATATTTTTAAAAATGAAGAATATTTAGAAAAAATTAATAATTAATAATTAATGAATGTCTCTCTACTTTAAACCCCTTATTAATTTCTCTTCGTAAGAGATTGCATCATCTATTATACTCCCTTCTATTTTTCTTCTCTTTCTTAGGTGACAAGTGATAACTGACAAATAACTACTTAATGTCCACCTATTACTTTTGAAAATTTTCACGTGGCATTATATTTAGAAAACACGCTGCTGAGTACTGACTTTTTCTATTCGATGAACGATGCTTTTAAGGTGTTTAGGTTACTAACTTGTGCCATGTGGAGCTGCATACTTACCGACAAAGTAATGCATTGCAATGACTGACTTGGTTGGGAAGAGGAACCATTCTTTGGTCCAATTTAATTTGCGTACCAATCTCTCTCCATATCGTTTTCCTTTGTATCTATGATGATTTGATGTCATCAATTCGTCATTATTTGATGGAAAGGATTTGTTTATGTAATTTTATTCTTTGTTATGCTTTTGCTGGAAAATTGTGAGTTTTAATGGATGAATTTATTTTGGGTTCTTAGATTATTTTTTGTGGGCCACATAATTAATGTTACATAGAATATAAGAAATTTGTTCATTTTTTGTTATAATGGTAGATCCCAATTTGGATTTTTAAATTATTTTTTGTGAGTTTCATATATGAAATTAGTTAAGAAAAAAATATTAAAAAATATTGTTTTTTTGAAAAAAAAAAAAAAGTTTTTGAAAGTTCTTCTCCTATACTCTAACCTCTAACATAAAAAATTCTTGAACAAAAATAATAATAAATTTGATGGATAGGTGTTCTTGAGCTCAATAACCCCATTAAAGATGCTCTAACATAGTTTCTTTAATTTTTGTTTGACATTGAGTGTCAACTATTCGTTTATTTTAGTTGGTTGATATTATATGAAATAACTGAATAGTTGAATTAAATGTTTTGATGGATGACTCAACTAATAGTATAAATAGTGTTGAGATTACTCGAGGCAGCTTACCCTCAAGGTAGACTTAGATTCAAATGATACGGGATCAACCATGTAAAATAAAATTCATCTAATAAATAAATGTCATTAATTTGTAAACAAAATATTCATAAATTTGATGTGTGCTTTTAGAATTTGAAAATTATAACATTTCCCCGCATGTTTGTCTATTGTCACTTTGAGAAACAAGAACTTCTTTGATTGTAAGAAAAATAAAGTTTAACTATTAGAGTTTAACAAAGTTTAAGAAAATAAAAACAATTATATAATAACTAGAATTAATAAAATATATGTCAGTGAACACGAGCCTCCTAGTCCGTCATGCAAACGTAGGGTCAACCATAGTTGTACTTTGTTAATAGGGAGGTCCATAGCCCAGTGGGTATCGAGCTCGTGGCGTAAATGCTTAAGTATGAATCAATCATGATGGTGGCATCTCCCTATTGAGATAAAGTTGGTCATAATGAGTCAGTAGAACGATCCATATAACCTAATTGAAATTTTGGTTTTCCTTTAACTCTTGATAATTGATTTTTGTCTCCTTACTTTTTATTTGCGATTTTAGTCCCTATATTTTAGAAAACTCACAATTTAGATTCAATCCTCAATTTTGCATACGTTTACTTCTGCTATTTGTTAAATGTTAATTACTACCTCATGACAATACTAATACATTATTTATTAAATTGCATACGCATATTCTTTCCAGAAAGATTAGCCATAATGAATTTTGTAGGCGTAAAAGCATGTGTACAGAGATATTATGACGTTTGGTGGGGTTAAGTTTTTATTGCATGATTCAATATTTGGAGATTGATAAACGTAAAATTTACCGGTTTTTCATATGTATTTTGTGACATTTATTTGACATTTTAGTTAACTTTAGGTCTTGGTTTAAATCAAATTAACTTTAAATTTAGTTTTTACTTTGTCTTAGGAAGAATTTTATGCTGTAGTTATTTTTAATGAATTTTTGATAGTTTTTCAGCAGAAATGGATCATTCTGGCACGAGCTTGAGATGCCCAAAATTAGCAGAAAGTTTTGGAATGAGAAATTGCAAAATTTGAAGATAAAAGCTAGAAAAATCAAGAGCAAGATATTTTTCAAGGATAAATTAGCTGAAGAAAGGGATAATTACTTAAATTAATTAGAGATATTATTTGTTTTGTAATTTATTGTGATTATCCCCTTAATTAAACCTAACTACAATTTTAGGAATAAGAGGCTAGACATTAATTGTAAAGGTGTAGAAGTTCCGAACAGTTCTTAGAATTATATTTTAGACTTCCACCTTTTAGACGCCTTCATTTTTCCATTAGACACTCTAAGTTTTGTAACACCATAAGTTTTGAGTACTAGGAATATACCATAAGGAGAATTCTTATTAGGACTCTTCTATCGTATTTTCTGTAAATAATTGCTATTATTATTTGTATATTATTGGTTTTGTACTAAGCATGTACACATGTTGTGATAGTGTGTGTTCTTATACACATGTGTATTTTGTATCTATTGTTGTTGTTGTTGTTATTGTTGTTGTCTTTGTTATAGTATATTATATTGCATTTGGTGTTATAAGAGTTAGATTAACTTCTTATAGTTAAAATGCTTGAAAAGTTGTCTTAGTCTAGTGTTAGTTTGATTATGACAGCCTTAGATAGACCACATCATGTTTTGAGTTATAGTTGTTCGGCTTGAGATTATGTTTTAAATCACGATCAAGTTTTTGTCATAGTAAGAGTTGTAGTGGAGGTCATGGTGGATGAAGCCATTGGGTCAATGCGTTCTTGGGAGTGATCACAAGTGATGGAAGCTTGCTTGAAAAGCTTCTATGGAGGCTGAATCTTTAAGCTTCAATAAGGTCCTTCAATGTTGATTTTCAGTCATGGAGTTGCAATGGAAGATAAAGGAGAAAAGGTGAGAAGAGGCGCCATCCACTAGAGAATAAGCCACGAAAGGAGAAGCTTCACCACCAAGAGAGTGCCTTGGATAAGAAGCTTAGAGAGGAAGCGTCAATGGAGGAAGAGAATGAGAGAGAGAGGGGGGGGGGCATGGGAATTGAAGGAGATTAAGAAGAGAAGTTGAACTATGAAGTGTGTCTCACAAGTTTCTCATTCATCAAAGTTATGACAAGTGTTACACATGTTTTTATTTATAGCCTAGCACATGGGAAACTTCCTTGAGAAGTTAGGAAGTAGCTTCCTTGGGAAACTAGAGGAAGAAAACTTCATAGAGAGGGGGGAGGGGGTACTCACACCCCTCCAATAGCTAAGCTCACCCCATGCCAAAATACTTGAAGGTAGATAAAAAAGTCCCTACTACAAAGACTACTCAAAATGCCCTGAAATACAAGGCTAAAACCTTGTACTACTAGGGCGCCCTTAACTTATAGGGTAGGGTGCCCTTAATTTGTAGGCCAAAATACAAGGCTCAAAAGAAGGAAAAACCTATTATAATATTTACAAAGAAAAGTTGGCTCATAGTTAGCCCATGGGCCCAAAATCTACCCTAAGGCTCATGAGAACCCTAGGGCCTTCTTTTGCATCTCTGGCCCAATCTTCTTGGAGTCTTATATCCAATGCCCTTGGGGATAGGATTGCATCATCCCCTCCCCCTTAAAAAGGATTTGACCTCAAATCTAAAGGTTCTTGAAACTCTAGGCTTCTTCCCTTGACACTTGTAAAATGAATAAAAATATATATATTAGTGGTGTTGGGTATGTTAGAGTAGGGTAAGGTCTGAAACCCCTTTCCTGGGCATCTTCCCATGAGGGAACATGGTTCCTCACCAAATCAATGAGTTGTGCTACAAGTATAGAAAAATATGGGACAAACCTTTTTTAAAAGTTTGTCAAGTCATGGAAGCCCCGAATTTCCCTTATACTTGGTGGAGTGGGCAACTCAGGAATGACCTTTATTTTCTTAAGGTAAATGGGAACCCCTTGATCACTATTTAAAAAATTAAGGAAAGTAATGCAATAAAACATACATTTTTCTATATTTTCATGTTGATTACTCCTACCAAAAAGTATGACAAACCTAAGGTGTCCCATATGAGCACCTAGGTTTGTATTGAAACCAAAAATAAGAACAAACCTACCTAATGAGTCTCTATGTATGTGAATCATGAAGATGTTGGATGCATGGGTGATTTTACAAAAGAGGGTTGCACCACTCAACACATTCATCATACCACCTATCATAGGGATTTGTTGCCTTATAATACCTATTTTGGGCACCAACAAAACACAAGGATTTAAACTCTTACAAAACAAACTCTCATCCAACAACTCCTTTACTTGAGGAATAATATCAAGCTCAAGAGGTATGGCAGTGCTAAGAAGTGCTCTTTTACAAAGGAGAAGATGCAGAGGTTGTCTAAGAAGGGAAGTTTCTTTAATGTTTGTCTTTATTTCAAAATGACTTTCCTTCTTAGCTAACCTCTTGGAGGAGACACTTAGTTCCTTACACTCCTCCTTAACCATTAAAGGTTGTTCTTCTTTTCCTTTTATATTCTTCCCCTTATTATCTTTGGGCTTAGAAGGTGCAACCCCTAAGATGCCTTGACCTTGGTCTTTCTTTGGATAAGAGTGAGGCTTCCATTTAAGTTGTTGCTCTACCTTTATGCAAAGTTGGACTAGGTCATCTCGGTCCCTATAAGGAAGGAGTTCAACCTTGTCCTTCACTTCCATATTAAGTCCACTTAGGAACCTAGCAATACTTGTTCTTTCCTCCTCCCTAAGCCCAGCTCTCAAAAGGAGTAGTTCCATTTGTTGCCTATACTCTTCAACACTCATACTCCCTTGTCTAAGCCTTTGGAGCATGTCCATAAGCTCCCTTTCATAGTAGAAGCGGATGTGCCTCTTCCTAAGGGCTCTTTTCAAGTCATTCCAATACTCTACTGGAGGATCCCTATGAATCCTTCTTTCCCTAACAAGGGAAGTCCACCAATAGAGGGCATGCCCTTGGAAGCTAAGGGTAGCCAAAGGAACCTTCCTTTACTCACTTGTATGATGGCAAGCAAAGAGTTGCTCAACATTCATTTCCCAATTTAAATAAGCCTTTACATTTTTCTTCCCATGGAAGTATGGGAGGTTAATGTTAGCTTCTCGAGGCTTTCTTTCCTTTTCTCTCCTATGGGAGTGAGGTCTAGGATGTGACCTATGCCTTCCTCCATAATAGTCACTAAGTTCTTCACTTAGGCTCTTGCAGGAGTCATGACTACTATACGAGACATGTTTTTCTTTTCTTAACTCTTTTAGTATTTTCCTCCTTTCTTTTTTCCTTATTTGTTCCCTCTCATCTTGACTTATTTCTACCTTTTCTTTTCCTTTTTCTTTTCTTTCTAGTTTTTCTTTCCATAACTTGAGGGAACTGAACTCATCTAATATTCTAGATATAAGGTCCTTATGACTAGTACCCTCACCTTTAACACTAGATGAATGATGACTCATGTTGGTTCCTAAGTTGTGGTTCTTTCTTGTTGGGGGTTTGCAAAAGGTTTAAGTTAGGGTTCAAAAGAACTCAAGAAAAGTGTGATAAGTAAGAAAGTATTATGCAATAACAAGATAAACTAGGCGTGACTAGTAAAGAAAATAAGCTATGAAAGTAAGCAATAAATTAAAGTGCAAGAAATGTAAACTAGGCGAATCCTAAGAGTGTTCGAATGACCACATTTAAGGTTCCCAACAAAACACTCACTATCCTAAGGGAAAATTGCCTAAAATTATTACACACAAATGGAAGTTTGGTAACCTATTGGAGGATCCCAACACACTTCCAATGAAAGACCTTTTTGTTACAAAATTTGAAAGTAATGAAGGTAAACGTACAAGTGTCCAATTATAAGTAAATTGCCAATTACAAAATTACAAAAAAGTCCTCAATTTTGGTGGTTGTTCTCTCTTTGGTGTTTCACTCAATTTGGAGTGCTTCTTAGTCCAATAGCTCTTAAGGTGGTTGGTCCCTTGCTTCTTGACTCAAATTCTTCAACTGATGGCATTAATCCTCCTATCCAATTCCCTATATGACAACTCACAAAGAAGTAAACAAAGAGACAAGCCATAACCAAAGACCAAAAAATGAAATGAAAGCTAAACCAATATAGTTTTAACAAGACAAATTTTCGAGGATTATTCATGATTCAATCCTACCCCCAAGGGCATTGGATAGAAGACTCCAAGAAGATTGAACCAAAGATGCAAGACAAGGCCCTAAGGTTCTCATGAGCCTTAGGGTAGATTTCGGGTCCATGGACTAAGTATGAGCCCACTTATCTTTGTATATATTAGATTAATGTTTCATTATTTTTGGGCCTTGTATTTAGGGCTCCATAATGTAGGTAGGGTACCCTAGAAATGTAGGATTTTTCAGCCCTTGTATTTTAGGGCACCTAGACTAGTTTTTTATATTAGGGGTAGTTTTGTAATTTCATATGCATTAAGTGAATATTTGATGTGTTTTTTGGGAAATAAATTTAATTGAATTGGGAGAAGCCCAATCCAATTAAATTATAGATGGGGAGGTGAGCATTTGCTTGCTACACCTGATTGTCACATCATATAGTCACGCTTTGTGCATGTCCTTCATGCTTTACATGCCTCATGACACCTAAGCACACTTAGTGGAGAATCTTGGACTTGATCTTGGATTAGTGGGCTGAACCATAACTAAAATTAACTAATCATAATTAGTGAAATTTTGGCTCCAAAATTTGGCTCCACAAATTCAATTTCAAATTCAAGTGAAATTTGAATAGAAATTCAAATTTCCCTCCAATTTTGTGTGACACTTAAGCTATAAATCTATAAATAGAGGTCATGTGTGTGCATTTTTCAACTTTGATCATTTCAGAATTACACTTCAAAGTTTATACCTCATTTGAGGCACAAAATTTCGTGCTCCTTCTCCCTCCCCTCATTTTCTCCTCCTTCAAGCTCTTATCCATGACTTCCTACGGTGGTGAGCTTCTTCTTGACTCATCTTCTCCTTGAACTGGCATCTCCAATCATCTTTCTTCCTTCTTCATTCCACTGCTATTAAACTTCAAGAAGAAAATGACTCCATTGATAAAGAAGATCCAAGGCCTACAAGCTCCACACGGAGCTACATCACGTGGTATCAGAGCATCTTCATCTAGGTGATATTCTTTTGCTTCCTTTATCTTTTTGTTTGGTGAATTCACTTTAATTGCTTGTTTTTCATCTTATTCTCCATGTATATCCTCCATTGTCTTTTGTTTTGGTGCTGTCTAGAGTAGATTCAAAAAAATAAACTGATTAAATCTTAGATCTACGCTTGTTCTTGCATTTCAATGGTTCAAATTTTATAGATCTACTCTTGAATCATGTTTTTGTGTTGATTTTAGGTTCTATCATTTTTCTGTCATAATCTTCTTGTACTGAACCTTTAGATCTAAATTTTATTCCAAAATATTGATTAGGAAAAAAAACAAAAATCTAAGTGTAAATTACTTAATCCATGTTGTCTTAGAGTCATGTGTAGTCATAATAATTGTCACATTATGTTCTAAGTTTGTGTTGAATTTTGATTTTGATGATTGAATTCTATATACATTTGTTCATGTATTCATGTCATTCTTAGCCTATCTTTTGAATTTTGAGTCTAATTCATGCATGTTATTTAGTTCATAACATGTTCTAAATCAATTCTAAGAAGTAGTCTTGTTGTTGGGCTTTGTTTTGTTTTCTAAGTTTCCTATATGATGCTTATGAAGAAATTGAGTTGTGGTGCTAAGTTGTGGCTGGATTTGTGAATCAAAATAAGTCTTAAGCTCTCTTGAATTGTGTTATTCAAGACATTTGAGCATAAGCAAACACAAATTGTAATTATCCAAGCCTTAAGCAACATAAACACTACTCTTGATTTCTTGGTTGAAATCGCAGGTGTTGGCAACTTGAACATACGTACTTGTAAAAATTACTGGGAATTGGTCACTGCGAATTTTGAGTTGAAATTTTTAGTGAATTTTCTAAACATCTGGACAAAAATTATAAAAAAAGAACCAAGTGATTTGGATAAAAGGAAAAAAAAAAGAAAAATCACACACGTTGGCAGGAAAATCAGTGTCCAGAAAAAAAAAGTGAAAGGGAAGTGTGCTTGTTGTTTTGGCTCGAAATTTGTTCTATAATTTGCGTCTATTTTACACCAATCATAGTTATGAAATTTTAATTGAAAATTAGTGTGAAAACATCTTCCAAAACTAGAGGTTTCTTGAGTCTTATTTTTTTAGTTTTTTTTTACTCTACTCTAGAGCCATTCTAGGTTTCTCTTTGAGTCCTAGCTTGCTTTTATGTGCTTGTCATTGCTTTAATTGTTGAATAATACTTGCAAATTTGTCTTGATAAAACTCTATTGGTTTAGATTTCATTTCATTTTTTTTGTCTTTGGTTATTTCTTGTTTCTTTGTTTCCTTGTTGGCGAGTTGCCATATAGGAAATTGCAAAGGAGGATTGGTGCCATCCATTTAAGAATTTGAGTCAAGAAGTAAGGGACCAACCACCTTAAAAGCTATTGGACTAAGAAGCACTCCAAATTGAGTGAATCACCAAAGAGAGAACAACCACCAAAATTGAGGACCTTTTTGTAATTGACAATTTACTTACCTTTATTACTTTCAAATTTTGTAACAAAAAGGCCTTTCATTGGAAATAAGTTGGGAGCCTCCAATAGGTCACCCTACTTACATTTCTTTCACTTTAATTTGTTGCTTACTTTCATAGCTTATTTTCTTTACTAGTCACACCTAGCTTATCTTGTTATTGCATAATACTTTCTTCTTGCTTATCACGCTTATCTTGAGTTCTTTTGGAACCCTAGCTTTTACCTTTTTTTCAAACCCCCAACAAGAAAGAACCACAACTTAGGAACCAACATGAGTCATCATTCATCTAGTGTTAATGGAGAGGGTACTAGTCATAAGGACCCTTTATCTAGAATCTTAGATGAGTTGAGTTCCCTCCAGTTATAGAAAGAAAAACTAGAAAGAAAAGAAAAAGGAAAAGAGAGGGTAAAAATAAATCAAGATGAGAGGGAGCAAATAGGGGAAGAAGAAAGAAAATACTAAAAGAGTTAAGAAAAGAAAAACATGCCTCCTATAGTAGTCATAACTCTTGCAAGATCCTAAGTGAAGAACTTCGTGACTATTATAAAGGAAGGCATATGTCACATCTTAGACCTCACTCCCCTAGAAGAGAAAATGAAAGAAAGCCTCAAGTGGATAACATTAACCTCCCATACTTCCATGGGAAGGACAATGTAGAGGCTTACGTAGATTGAGAAATAAGGGTAGAACAAAAACTTAAAAGAAAGTCTACTTTAAAATCTTATTGCTCTCACTCTTATCCAAAGAAATACCAAGGTCTAGGAATCTTAGGGCCAACACCTTCTAAGCCCAAAGATGATAAGGGGAAGACAATAGAAAAGCAACCCCCTAAGGCTAGTATGCACAAGAAGACTAGCTCTATAAAGTGCTTTAAAATCTTGGAAGAGGACACATTACTTCTCAATGCACCACCAAGAAAACCATGATTATGAAAGACCAAGACATTTATGGTAGCCAAGATTAGGCTACTACTTCACCTTCCTCTAGTGAACGTGAAGAAGCAAAAGAGGAAGAATCTAGTGAAGAAATCTACCCCCGAGAAGAAGGACAACCATTAATGGTTAAGGAGGAATGTAAAGAGGTAAGTGTCTCCTCCAAGAGGTTAGCTAAGAAGGAAAGTCATTTTACAATAAAGACAAACATTAAAGAAACTTCACCTCTTAGACAACATCCACATTTTCTCCTTTGTAAAAAGACACTTGTTAGAATTGCCACACCTCTTGGGCTTAAGTTTATTCCTCAAGTAAAGGAGTTGTTGGATGAGGGTTTAGTTCTCAAGAGCTTAAATCCTTGTGCTTTGTTGGTGCTCAAAATAGGTATTATTAGGCACCAAATCCCTAAAATAGGATTTTTGAGGTTTTCTTCTACTTTAATATTTTTGTAAGAATTTTATGGTTTAGGTTTCAGCCAAAAAAAATGACAATACAAAACTCAACACAATTCATGGTTCAAGAACAAGAACAAGGAATTTGAACCATAGAAAATAAAATCTAGCTTCTATAGTGTGAATCAAACAAGGTTGCTTCAAAGGATAAGCATTGCTTCAAGATTAATACAAGGTTGCTTCAACAAACAAAGCCTTGCTTCAAGATTAACTCAGGATCAAGCCTTGCTTCAAGTTTAACTCAAGATCAAGACTTGCCTCAAAACAAAGTGTTTCCAAGACATCCAAGGCTCTGGTAATTGATTACCAGGCAGTGTAATCGATTACCAGAAGACAATTTTGAAAAATAGCTGTTAAAAAGGATTTTGAATTTGAATTTTGAACCTGTAATCGATTACCAGATGTTTGTAATCAATTACCAGTAATGAAACTCTTGAAATTAAAATTCAAAAGTCATGAACCTTGAAAATATAACTATGTAATCGATTACCAGAAACCTGTAATCGCTTACCAGTGAAAAATTTCAGAAAAAGTTTTTTGAAAAGACACATCTCTTCAAACCATTTTGAAAAGGCACAAAGGGCCTATATATATGTATGTCTGACTTCAAAAAGTAAGAGAGAGATATTATAAGAGAAATTCATTGTCAAATGATCTCTCAACAACTCTTGGGAAAACACTTGCAAATCTATTGAGAGTTCATCCAGGAACATCAAATTGTATTATCCATTCTAAAGGAGAGAAATCTTTCTGTTCATCTCAGAAAGTAAGTTGTAATCAAGAAACTGGTTGTCTCTTGAATTGTGAGTTTCCTGAACACAAGGGAAAGGGATTCCTTGGGTGTTCAAAAGTTGTAAAAAGGATTTTTACAAAGATAGTGGAAAATCTCAAGTGGGTTGCTTGAGGACTGGACATAGGCACGAGAAGTGGCCGAACCAGTATAAATCGAGTTTCCATTTCTCTCTTCCCTTATCTCATTTATGTTATTGCAATCAATTTTGTCTTGCATGTTTAAAGAACATTATTAAATTGATTACTACTTATTCTTCTACATTTTGAGCCTATCATTTAGAAGGGGGTTAAAAGTTTGTTAGTGGGAATTGTAAGACTTAATTCACCCCCTGTCTTAAGTTATTGAGGCCACTTGTCCAACAAGTGGTATAAGAGCAGGATTCTTGTCTAAAGTTTAAAAACTTCAAGAATAATTATGGCCTCATCTAACTTTCTATTTCCTGAGAGAAATTTTATTAATAGGCCTCTTGTTTTCAATGGCGAGGGTTATCACTATTGGAAAACCCGAATGCAGATCTTTATTGAAGCCATATATTTAAATATATGGGAAGCCATTGAATTTGGTCCCTTCATTCCTACAGTGGTAGTGAGAAATGCATCTATAGAAAAACCTAGAGAAGAATGGGACAATGATGAAAGAAAAAAGGTTCAATACAATTTAAAGGCAAAAAGTATAATCACTTCAGCATTAGGCATGAATGAATATTTTAGAGTCTCAAATTGTAAAAATGCAAAAGAAATGTGAGATACATTACAAGTAACCCATGAAGGCACAACTGATGTCAAGAGATCTAGAATAAACACTCTCACACATGAATATGAACTGTTTAGAATGTATCAATATGAGACCATACAAGATATGTAGAAGAGATTTACTCATATATTTAATCATCTGGTAATCGATTACAGGTTCAAAATTTAAATTCAAAACCCTTTTTAACTGCTATTTTTCAAAATCGTCAACAATCGCTCAGCGCGAGGAGCCAACTTGGAGGTCAGGCTTAGCGTGCATCTACAACTTAGCCTACATCTGGTGGCTTAGCCTACACCTTGCGGCTTAGCGCACAGTCACTTATGCCAGCTGGACTTTGCATGTGCACTTAGCAAGCACATGTCGGCTTAGCCCACGGTCAATATCGAAAAACACGATTGTGCTACATTTTAAAGGAGAAAGAAGGGACAAACAAAGGCTTCTTTTGGGGGACCAAAATAAGAAGTTAGGGCACGAGAGAAGGCAGAGAACCCATTCACTTGGGGACCTTTTCCTCCATTTTCTTTCACACCTCTTGTTTTCTTTTTGTATTAGTAAGTCTCTCATCACAATGAGGGACTGAACCACCCATTGCTAGGAGCTCAACAACCAAACACTCTTGATGTAATGATTCTAACTATCTATTTAATGTTATTTTGATATTATTGTCTCTTTTATGTGCTCAATATCATGTTTATGGCTTGATCACCCATGCTCATGTAGTGTTATAGGGTTTATGCATTGGAAAATGTTTATCTCCTAAGAACTTGAAAAGAGCATCTAGGTAATCCATGTCTAAGGATAGAATGGTATTATTTAGCCTTATTTATGCATCTTTATTCTTAAAGCAAATTATTTGGTATAACTCTTAAGGGATTAGGAGCGAAATTAGGTAATTTAGGCTCTTTCACATGAGGGATCATGGTTAGGGTATGTTAGTGGATGATGGTAATAATCGAAATAACGTTAAATAGTGAAAAACCCTTAATGTTGCATCAAGAGTAGTTTTGATAGGTTGAGTCTCAACACGCTCCGTAATTCTACTTCAACCAATAACTCACCCCCCGAGTGTTTGTATTCTATCTCTTTAATGTGCTTTGCTTAATTATCTTCATTTATGTCAAATTTTATATTCCGTATCATTATTTGACCAATATCAAATTTAGTTCATTGATTGCTTAAAATTTGACATATACAAACTTTGAGTACAGTCAAAGTCCATGTGGACTCGACACTCGGTCTTGCCGTTTTAATTACTACTTGGATGAATTGGTACACTTGCCAATCGGTTAACACTACTGACAACCCTCAAATAGCTAAGCTCACCCCCATGCCAAAATACATGAAAATACAAAAAAATGTCTCTACTACAAAGATTACTTAAAATGCCCTGAAATACAAGGCTAAAACCCTATACTACTAGGGTACCCTTAACTTGTAGGCTAGGGTGCCCTTAATTCTTAGGCCAAAATACAATGCCCAAAAGAAGGAAAAACCTATTCTAATATTTACAAATAAAAGTGGGCTCATACTTAGCCCATGGACCCAAAATTTACCCTAAGGCTCATGAGAATCCTAGGGTCTTCTCCTGCAACTCTGGCCCAATCTTCCTAGAGTCTTTTATCCAATGCCCTTGGGGGGTAGGATATCATCAAGGAGATTGTCTTCATTTTCCTTGTTGAGGAATTGCTTCATTTGTGGTTAGAGGGAGTGGGTTCTCTAATTTTCTTTTGTTGTATGATCTTAGGTTTATGACTATAGCAAGTTTATTTTCTTGGATGTGTTGTAAATATCCTAAATCACTTTGTTTTGTTATTATTTTGGGTGAATTTGATTGTTGTATGTTATGATGTTTTGTCATTTTGATGTTCTTGAAATTGAATTTGATAACTGATGTTGGACGAACGTGTTGATTTTCTGATAGAAAAAGCTAACTTAGAAGACCAAAATGTGTACTTAAATAGAATTAGACTTTGTGTTGTTCATAAGAGTTGCAGCCCTAGATTTTATCTAGTTAAGGGGTTTAATTTCACTTAGAAAAGATTTATATAACTCCAGATATTGTAATTTTAGTGAGTAAAGATTAAGCTATCAAAATTATGTGGTCAGTTTGTATATTTCCTAATTTTAGGTTTCTAAACGATTGAAAGGGGCCAACATAGAAGTTTTAGACAAATGCCTTATTTTTCTAATGAGATAAGAACCAACTTAATAGGATTAGTACAACTCTAGACATGATTATTATACTTTATGAAGGTCATAGTAACATAGGAGGAAAGATGAGTGTGTAATATTGATATCATAATGAGTGGTAGTACGATGCATGATGTTTATGCTTATGGTTTGATGAATGAATTGATGTGATGATATTGTTGTGTAAATGAGTGAATGTGGTCATGATTTATATTATGATTGAATGCATGATGTCCATAAGTATATGTGAAAGTAATATGTCATACTATGCGTATGTATTATGAAATATGTTAGGAGAACCTATCCCTAAGGGAATTCCAAAATAAACCATGTGTATATTGTCTATGAACCATGTTGCGAAATATGTTTTGAAGTGAAGGATGTAACATCCCAAAAATAATCCAATAATTATTTAGATAAAGATATCTAGATATATCTTTTAGTAAAGGAAAATATAGATTAAATTGTTTTAATATATTATATTGTTATTTTATTTTGAAAATATGTTAGTATAATAATATATTAGATTGGTTAAAAATAATTATAATTAAAGATAATAGGAATAATAGATAAAGAAAGATCGGTTAAATAAATTTCAAATTACGTATAAATTCTTATATAAGGATAGACAGTTCCTTCCCATAGAATCACATACATAAACAGTCTTTATTGGTATCAGTGGGTTGCTCAAAGACTAAAAAAAAGAAATAAAGTACAGAAATTCTTTCGATGCAATTGGTAGAAGAGAAAAAGAATAACGAAGAACACGACTTTCTTGCTTCAAGAGGTGAGTAAAACAATTTTTTCTAAACCTTCATGGTATGAATTCTTAAGAATGCGTTTTCTTTATATATATATATATATATATACATACATTCATATATATATAGACATTATCTAAAGGGCTTTATCATTGAATTAGCCATTGTAAATATTATAGGTCTTAGTTATTTATTACGTATATAATTATGGTTATATATGTGGTTTCATATTATTAGTTGATTCTATTATTGTTGTGGTTTGATTTTGAGGATTATTATTGGATGCATGAAATTAGGTAGTATGTTTGGTAGTTTTTTTTTAATGATATTCTTGTAATTTTGTGACTTAGTCATCACTTCCGGGAACGAATGATGATGTACATTTTATTATGAGATTGTAATGTTAGATACTTCCATATAGGGTGAGAATGATAATTATTTATAGGTACCCCCATCTGGGATGGGGAAGAGATTTTGGGAATCACTACGTTGTGTATGTTATATTTATTTAGATGCGATGAGGTATTGACGTTTATTTAAATATTTTATTTATTCAAAATGTCATGATTGTAATGTAAGATTGTTTTAATATGATTTTATTGGAGTGTGTGTGTGTGTGTATACATATACATATACATATATAATCTTATTTTAAATTCATTGCGGATACCATGGTTGATTTTTCGGATGACCACACCGGCTGAGAAGAACACTATTTGCGAACTCCTTTTAGTATCATCTCATTATAAGTATTGTTTTCAAAGCACGAGGAAGAAGTTGTTGAGTTAGAGGAGACTTGAAGACATAGTTTTCTTAGTTACATTTATTTTAACTTGGTTGGTACTTCAGAATAAGACGTTGGATGCGGCTACTGTCGTTATATTTTTAGTGTTCACTTAGTTTAGATGCCCATGTTTTAAGGATAATGTTTTCTTTTGTAAAGACACATTTATTTGACTTATTTTATTATCGATAAGGTATTTTCATATTATTATAATTTTGGGATTTCATATTCTTTTTTAGCATATTTTTTTATATTTTCAGATTATTATGTGTTTTGAAGTGAAAGACGTTTATGAACCTAACCGGGGAGGTCATGATTGAGTTGATGTATGACTTTGAACTAGGGGGTGCAATGGTTTGGAATCTCCTTTAAGCTCATGTTGATCACATGTGCTGGAGTATCCTTGCAAGACCGGGACACCCTAACGGGCTGCCGGTGTTGTCATCTCGGTGAGAGTGATAGTGTTGGGTTGCCTATTGTGTGACAATTCATCAACTACATGGACTCCTGGGCTACATTCACAGTGTTTTCAAAAATGGTATCAGATGCATACAAGTCTACGGGTCTAATTTGCATCGCATTTTGTGTGTGAATTTGTGTACAAAACATTTGATTTGGATTATGCATGCTTGTGTCGTGGAACACAATTTTTTATAAATGTATCTTATATCTTTATGACTTCATTAATGTTTTAAATTTATTGTGAGATACATCTCACTCTCCACCTGTTTGTCCTGTTTGTGTTTGGGCTGAATGCCACCCTTGCAGGTGAGTCTTTGTAAGGTTATGATGATGATGCTACATGAGAGGTTTAGGTCTCCACTTTATATTACTATTGTTTTCCTATGTGTGGTCTATGAAAGTGTTTGACTTTGTTTGAAGTATGTTGAGTGTTTTGGTAATTTGATATACCATAAATCCTTGTTGCACTATTGTGAAATATTGAGAGATTGACCATCTCAATAATTTGTGCGATGTGAATAGGACATTATGGAAAGCAAAAATCGAGGTAAAAAAATAGTTGTCCTTGATCTCCTTTAGTTATATGCAAGTCTTAGGGAACTAAGTTTATTTTCTTATGTGTGAAAGGTGTACAATTACTTTCAACTTCTTAGTTCTTACTTGGATGCTTGCATGTATAAGTATATGATGTTTTAGTGCATTCCTCTTTTGATTGATTTGATGGCCCTTAAGTGGGAACATTGTTGTGCTTATTATGGGTTACTCTTTATTGGTGCTTTATATAAGGAAGTTTCCTTTGATTATCACACATAAGTACCTTTCTTATTCATTAGAACATGAAATGCATGTATTTCTTTCTAAATGAAGAGTGTAGAATAAGTATATCCCTTTGTATGCATCCTTTTCCCCCAAGTTTTATTTTGGTGATTTTTATTTTTTTATATCCTATTTTATTGAAATAATCCCATGGTCATTGTATTGGTGTTTAATATTTTATCTAGATATGATTTGTTTAGAACAATCAGGAAGTTGAGTGATTCACATGATCAAAGGGTGAGAGGGATAAAGGTTCTTTTTGTTGTAATGAATGGTTGAGCACTCATGCATGCATTTCTATATGTGCCTCTTGGTGTGCATGTTTTTTTTTTTGCGTGCTTCTATGTGCACCTTCATGTGTGTGCATGTTCATAATAGATAGTAATAAAACAGTAACGAATGGGGGGGGGGGGTTGTTTGCTTTTGTAAATTAAACAACGAATAGATGTGAATTATAAAATATCAAAATTAAAACACGTTGCTTCCCCTTGATTCACAAGCAAGTCTCTTATCCTAGGTTATGAGATTTTATCCTTTATCAGTTCAACCACTTAATCCAACCCTAAATTAAATTACTAAGCGAAATTTAACATAAGGCATTCATTATGTGATTAAGCAACACATACACCAATTAATCATAAACGATCATTAAGCATGAACATAATTAAGCGCAGAGACAATTAATCAAGCACTAAGCATGCATGAATTAATAGCAACAAATTCAGAGTAATTAGTGAAGAGGAAAAACTGAACAGAATTTAGCAGTAATAATAGAACCTCAAAGAGAACTGTGCTTGATCCTTAAGAGAAAGCAACGCTGGAGACTTAGTCTTCCATTAATCAATAGAGAACGAAATTATAGATTGAAGAATAGAATTTTATTGCTAAAACAAAAAGTTAAAACTGGAATTGCAAAACGAAAATGTCTAAGAAAAGCCTAAAACTAAAAACTAAAATAGGAGAGAGAGAAGAGAGAGAGGCTAAACTAGAACCTTGGTGCTGTTATATAGTTTTCCAGCCCCAAAGCTTACAAATATGTTTTAAATCCAAGCCCATAAATAAAATAAAATCAAATCTAGATAAGATAAGATCTAGATGAAATAATATCTAGGCCAGACCAAGTGAAAGATGTTACCTTAGACAATTCTATGTAATAGGAACCCTATGGCAAACCCTCACATATGTCCTTAAGATGAGGTTTATAAAAATAAGTAGATATACCAACCTTGTAACACCCTGGAAATTTCTACCCGGAATTTTTGGAAACGATGTATTTTGAATGATTATATATATAAGTATTATTCAGTGTCTATGCCTATATGTTCTTGGTAAGGGTAGGAATAGTAGGGCAAGATACGCGGGTTAGACTAATTAAGGAAGAGAAATCCATAACTGGGAGGTTATGGGTTAATTCCTAATTAATTAGTTTAAAAAAATCATCGTTTTGCGTGCGACTTAAAAGTTAACGAAACCAACCTCTAAACCACGCTCGGGGTTTTATTCTGTGCGTTTTGATATATATATGCTGCTTTCGAAAACTGGCCCGGCGGACGCAGAGAAACGCGAGAAACTGGAATCAGAGAAACGGCACGCAAACCGAGGCAGGATTTTAGCGTTTCAAAGGTCAGATTTTTCTCACTTCTGTGACTGAGTATGGGTCACAGTCAAAAAGAGAAAGTGGGCCCTTTTTGCTCCAATCAAATAGGGACATGTGGCAGAGCTTGAATAAAATAATAGAAAAAGAGGAAAACCTTTTATTTAAAACCAAAAAGCTTTTCTCTCTCTTCACTCAGCCCTCATTTTTTTCAGACAGCTTTCTCTCTTCCTCACGTTGCTTTTTCCTTCTCCTCCATTCTCCATTGAAACCCCAACAAAGCTCCAACCTTTGGTGCTCATTTCTGCTCCAAATCGCGAAAGAAGGGCATTTTCGGGGTCGTGAAGTGCGTGGCTACGAGTGGGACTTCGAAAATTCAGGTTTGGGTGGACTTCTTTCTCCCTTAAATTTCGTGGGTATGGGGTTTTGGGAGATATGATGGGTGGTTTTGTTAGTTTTCTGCTGTGTGATGATTATTTGTGAAGGCATTTGCTGAAAACTTGTTGAAATCGCCATGTTTGGATGAGTTAGACATACCCATTCTGTTTTAGGGTTTTTGTGATGATGTTTGTGATGTTTATATGCTGAAATTGCTGATGGAAATCTGTTAGAGACAAAGGGTAGAACTAACCCAAGGTTAGAAAGTGAGAATGTGATGTTATGAGTGGAAAAAGAGTGAGACTTTGAGAGTTGGAAGGCTAAGTCTGAATTCTGTGGTAGATGGAGGTTAAAGTGAGTTAATACTAGCTTGAAATGTCATTTAGGACATGTGAGAAAGGTTAGGCTGAGCTAGAGAGAAAAAAACAAATGACCAAAGTGGACCAAGAGCCATTTCTAGGGCAAAATTAGGTGTTGAAGAGTCAAATTTTGATTTGGTGGAACTTTAGGTGTAAATCCAGTTTGGGCAAGTTTAGATTGATGTTATGGACTTGTGTGAGGTGAGAGTTTGCTTCAAATTTACCTCATTCTAAATTTCACTTTTCAAACCTAGAAAACCCATTGAATTGAGGGGTTTTGGACACCTAGATTTTGTGTTGCTGTGGTTTGAAGCTTGACCTTGGTTTAGACATGATTGATACATGATTTGGGACTTGTAGGATTTGATTTGGGCAAGATTGGATGAGGGGAAGTGTGGTTTTCGAAATCTGCATTTTGTGCAGATTTTTGCTGTGAAATTGTGCAGCAGGATTTTGCACAAGTGCAGAAAAATACTAGGCATTTGCTGGTTGTGGAAAGAGCAGTGCAGAATGAGTTCTGGATGTTTGCTAGTAGATCCCAACGGTCAAAATGTAGGCTTATGTACTAGAGACTTCCAGTAAAAATTTGGAGTCGATCCAACGGTTAACGAATTGGAACGAAGGAATTGTTACTGGGGTCTTTAAGTGAGAAAAGCTGTGATTTTGGTTGATGTGTTGAGCAGAGTTTTCTGCCTTTGCTCTGTTTTGCTTGGCTGTGATAGCTTGTGCTGTTTGAATGTTGTTTTGCTTTGATGCTGGGGAAGCTTGGGAGGATTGATGGGGACCCGGTGTTGAGAGAAACGAGGATATGGGCTACGTGGGAGTACGTGAGCTCAGTTGGAGGTGGGCTACAGGGGATGGTGGGTTTATGCGCGCATTGTGGATGTGGAAAAACTTGTTGTGCACCATCGCCCGACCGCCACCTAGTACCACATGTGATGGGTACCCCATAATCCTACAAGCTTGAGATGAGGAAGTGTTGAAGGGTGAAACTTCCTGCTTTTATTGTTGACCACAGAGTGGTACCTGGAGATATGTCGCGGGGGTCAGGAGACCTTGGGGACGTCAGGTGGGGTGCTATTGCCCAAAACCAAGCTTGACCAATCCCGACCCAACCCGGGCATAGTCGGTCAGTGAGAACCTGTGATGTACCTAAGCAGGCGAGCTCCTGGCAGTCAACAGATAAAAGGAAAACAAGACCACAAAGCAAGGAGGCTTGTGGTGGCTGGCCAGCTATGAATTTTGTGTAATATGTGGATGGTGGCCTCTGGTAATCGATTACCAAGGGTGGGTAATCGATTACAAGGCTTAAAATTGAGGACAGGAGGCTAAGATGGTCTCTGGTAATCGATTACCAAGGGGTGTAATCGATTACCAGGCTTGAAAACGAAGTCAGGAAACTTAGGGAGCCTCTGGTAATCGATTACCAGCCTGTGTAATCGATTACACAGAGGAATGGGTCACTGGTAATCGATTACCAGGCATGTGTAATCGATTACACAGTGTATTATTGCATATTTCATGTTCTGAGGCTGTGTAATTCAAGTTTAGCCTCTGGTAATCGATTACCAAGGTTGTGTAATCGATTACCAGAGATGGAAAGCCTCAAGATACTTCTTTTAACGTCATGTAGTGGTTATGAGATGCATTGTGTGCAGCGTAGTTAGATTCTTGTGAAAGAGTCTACCCCTTTCTCTTCTTTCTTGTAGATCGTGATGGCGGCGCAGCTAATCCGTGATCGAGTAGAGATGGAGTGCCTAGAGGGAGCTTGGGAGACCCTCGAAGGCAACACGAGGTGCCGATTTCGGGGCACCATTCGGTTCACGGCTACTTCTTTGGTGCATCCAGATGAACCTGCACGGACGCTTCAGCGCACTGTGGAGTGGATACTACCCACGCCTACACCATATCGTCTAGTGGAGCCCGTTCAAGTGATCGAGGTAACGTCATCCGAGGAAGACCCTGAGGAGGACCTGGAGGAGCTACCTCCTGAGCCTGCTGTGGATGCCCTTGACTTTCTAGAGGGTGATGAGGATCCACTTCTTGAGGTGGATTCTCCCGAGGAAGTCGTGTCGGCATCTGAGGCAGACTCTACGGAGGATAGCGGCCCGAGGGAGATGGCGATCAGCGGAGGCTCTTCATCCTAGTGGACAGCTTTTTGGATTTGTTTTGTATATTTTGAGGGTGGGTGTATCTAGGACTGACTGTTAGGTTTACTCTTTTGTTTTTGTATGGGTAGACCTGATGTATAGAAATTTGATTATTGTATACATGTGGCTGAAGCCACCACTATGGACACCTTTGCTCTGGATGACACTATATATTTTGTAAAACTCCCATATTTTGGACAGCTTTAAATGATGAATGCATTTATGATCGATCTTGTTCTTTGAAAAGAAAGCGTTAGTAACTTTATTTGTAAAAGAGTTTATCAACCGTATTTTATTCTTTTATTTTCACGTGACGACCTAAAGTAATGACTGGTACGTTCTTTCTTTTGAAAAAGCAAAATAATTTAGAGAATTATGAGCGGTAAGAAAGAAATGACTCCGAATAGAGTTGTGAACTGGCCATTCAGGACTTTATAGTGAGGATTTTCCTTCTAAACCTAGTTATGGTGAAAAGAGAAAGAAATGAAAAAGAAAAAGAAGAAAAAAAAATAAAATTACCATGGTTTTTGTTATTTAAATTATTACTATTAAACCAGTCATTATTTTGGGGACGCCACAAACCTGGTAGCAACTGAGATACTGTAGAGGTAGTGCCACTTAGAAGAGAAACAATTGATAAGAGTAGATTTCCTAGCATTGCCTACGACCTAAATTGATATATGAGTTAAGTTAATCACCTTAAACAATTCTATTAATTCAATACTTCCTCTTGATTCATTTATTTGTTTCTGTACTTAATGCTTTTATTTGATAGGTCATCTTATAGATGAATTCAGGAATTGACTTGCGCTTTGGCGAACCTTGTTGAAACCCAAACATGAATCAAGTACTTAATTGAGATTATCTCTAGGGATAGAATAATCTTGGTTAAGCCTAGCTAATTCTCAACCATTAATGTTGATTGCTTATGTTGGTATGTCCAAGGGATTGGGTATCGGACAAGTAGTTTAGAATCTGTGACCATGTGGAAACTAGGGTAGAATACATCAATGAATTGGGAATGAGCAAGAGAGATGAGTAGAGAACTGTGAAGTTATAGTGGATTGAGCGAATTTCAAGTCCAAACCTAGACATTCATTCATTAAGATCAACGTCACCATCCAAGCCTAGTATTTCTATCTTTACTTAATTATTTTATTGTCATTTGATTTTTATTATAATTTATTTTATGTTATTTATTTCGTGACAATTGCAAAATAAAAATACAAAAACATAGTTCTTATTAAATAATTACATGAAACCCCTCCTTTATTCCTTTTGGGAGACGATATGGACGATAATTCAGTTACTACGTCATGATTGAATTACACTTGACCTATAAGTTGAATCTAACGAGAAATAAAACCCTAACAAGTTTTTGGGCACTGTTGTCAAGAATAAATGAAATTTTATTTTTATTTGATCAAGAACTTGTAAATATCTATAAATAATTATAGATAGATTAGTATAAAATAATTAGAGTGAATAAAGTAGGTGTATATATCTTTTAGATTAGATTTAGGCAATTAGTTATAAATTAAATTTTATTAGATTGTAAATATCTCTTATTTTCTAGCTAGTTAATAAACATTCTGAAATTGAAAATTTAAATAACATTTACCATATATTCTAAGATTTGATTGATATCTCACTTCTATTTGAAATTTTAATTTCAGTTTTATCTTGTATGTTAGATCTTGTGGCCTCAATAATCTTAAGAGGGATAGGCTTAGAATGCAGAAGAAGCAACAACAATCAATTTAATAATGTTCTATAAACATGCAAGGCAAAATTGATTGCAATAACATAAACAAGATAAGGGAAGAGAGAATGCAAACACAGTTTTATACTGGTTCGGCCACAACCCGTGCCTACGTCCAGTACTCAAGCAACCCACTTGAGATTTCCACTATTTTTATAAAATCCATTACAAAGTCTGAACCACACAGGGACAACCCATCCCTTGTGTTCAGGAATCCTTTACAACAAGAGACTCACAGTCTCTTAACCAATCTCATTGAATAAGAAGAATGGAAGAATAATTCTCTCTTCAAGAAAAGAATATTACAATAAAGATCATGTAGGAATCCTTATAGATTTTGCAAGTGTTTGGCCAAGGATTTCTTTTGAGAGAGCATTTGACAATGAAGTTCTTTTGGAATCTCTCTCATTGTCTTTTGAGAGGATAAGACATTTTTGGACCAAAAATACTCTCTGTCTAAAATTCGTGCCCAAGTCACTATTTATAGGCCTTTGATGACCATTCACAAATCTAATGAAAAGATGTGACTGTTGGCAGATTTTCTGAAAACTTTCCACTGGTAATCGATTACAATGTTTGTGTAATCGATTACACATTTATAATTTGAAGGGTTATGACTTTTGAATTTGAATTTCCAAAGTTTCGTTGCTGGTAATCGATTACAGACATATGGTAATCGATTACATGTTGAAAATTCAAATTCAAAACCTTTTTCAACAGCTATTTCTCAACCCTGTCTTCTGGTAATCGATTACACTTCCTGGTAATCGATTACCAGAGCCTTGCATGTCTTGAAAGCACTTTGTTTTAAGGCAAGGCTTGGTCTTTAATGAATCTTGAAACATGGTTTTGCTTGTTGAAACACTCTTGAATTATTCTTGAAGCAAATGCTTATCATTTGATGCAGCCTTGTTAGATTCTTCTTTGACATCATCAAAATCATGTATACATACATTCACATTGTAGATATATAATCTAAATGATTGTAATTTTCAAATTTTTATATTTACTAATATATCTTTTGTAATTATCTTCTCTAATTATTATCTTGTAAATATTTTCAGCATTTAATTTTTTCTTTTCTAATTACCCCTAATTTTTGAATAACATGTAGATATCTTTTTAATTTTCAATTTTTAAATTTTTATCTCTAATCTCTATTAGTAAATATAGTATGTATAATTTAGAATATTAGAGTAGCTATCTTTAATTTTTATTTTTAGATTTTGTAAAATTTTGAATATATATATATATATATATATATATATATATGTTTTGATCTATTAGTAAATATATCTTAGATTATCTAACTAGAGTAGTTTTATTTTCCTTTTTTTTGAAATATTTTCAAAAAATCATAAAAATATATATCTTTTTAATTTTTATGTTCATTATAGGATAATTAGTTTTGAATTTTCATATTTTATTTATCTTCTAGTGTATCAAATTCGAAAAAAAACAGAAAATAAATATATCTTCTATTTTTTGTTATCATTTTCCTTAATTAAAATACGAACTATTCCTTAAATAAATCTAGATATAATCAGCATTTTAATTTTCAGATTATATCTCTTATATAATTTTTTTGAAAATTTAATTAAAAATATATCTTTTATTTTCTTATTTTTATTTTTTAGTACTTAGGATATTTATCTTTTATTTTCATATTTTAATCTTTTCCTTTCTAGCCAATTTTTTGAAAATGTAATAATCTTTTTATATCTTTTATTTTTTATTTAAACTAATTAAACAGACTACTCTACTCACTTATTCCATGTTTCTATTTTATGCTTACATGCTAACTATTCGAAGAAGGATTCTCTTTAAGCTCATCAACTGAAGCAACCGAAATAGACAACAAAGGAATGCAAAAGTACAGCAAACCATCTTCAATTACACAAGCTTTTTAACCACTTAGTGCACTATCTTATGGCAACAAAGTATTGTAATAAGAGTGTTTGGAGACTGGAGTCTCCATGGATTTCTGTATGGAGAAATGGAAGATTTAACACATTGAACTTTACAACTACATTTTTTACAAACCCTGCTTCGGAGAAGTGAAATTACTATTTCTCTGTTCCAGCCACTACAAGTACAAATAATGTTGTTTCCTTTTGATTTAGTTATTCATCAAAGACTCAAAGTTAATAGTGTTGTGCAAATAACAAGGTCGAAAACATGCATGCGCGTTAAAGGACAAATGCCTCCCATATCTGCATTGGTTTTCTCATTATTTTTTTTTTTGTATGTACATATATTTTCCAGCAAATTCATAATTCCAAGGGTGGATTAAGTTTTGAGTTGCACACTTGTACAATTCATAGCTCACAACTCAATGCACACAACATCTCAAAGCACATATATATTACAAGTCAATACATACTCAAATTATCACATATATTTGGTCTTAATCACAATGGTATAATCCTAAAGTAGCATGTTACCACACCTCATGAATCATATACATTTTATCTATGAACTATGCAATACACACAACTACTCAATTGTTTTCAAAATCATTTTGACTCGTCACGCTTGTGATTAAACTCATTGGGTTTCCACTGTGGATCCCATCACAATACACGTCGCCCTTAAATGGTCTTACAATTGTGTGATTGCACAGTTCATAGCTCACAACTCAATACACACATCTTAATACACATGTATTTCACCTTTCATTAGAGGTTCAATTTATCACATCCTCATGATTTGAATCACAATTTCATAATCTCAATATAACAATTTATACAATAGGTTTATCACAACATGAGAAGTAAAACCCCTCAAATAATTTTGCATAATTATATCAAAATCAATTAATCAAAATCATAGGTATGAAAAATGAAAACACCAAGAGAACTCAATTTTATCAACCAATTCACATCAGAACATCAATATTGTATTTACAATCATAAAGGAAAAATTCAGTAAACAGCCCAAAATAAACTCAATTTAATCCTCTAAGGATCCTTGTACATGTTCATTCTAACCTCAATTGCGATAAACTCATCCCTTATGATGCAATCCTCCCTAGGAAGGGACCAATTACCAGAGCCATGAGCAAGAGGCTCCAAGAGGATTGGGCTAGAGTTGTTGAAGAAGGCCTGAGGGTTCTCATGAACCTCAGGGTAGATTTTTGAGCCTATGGCCCAAGGTTGGGTCCACTTATCTTTGTACATATTAGATTAGGATTTCATTATTTTTTTGTCTTTGTATTTAGGGCTCCATAATGTAGGTAGGGTATCCTAGAAATATATGATTTTTCAACCCTTGTATTTTAGGGCACCTAGACTAGTTTTTGTACTAGGGGTAGTTTTGTAATTTCACATGCACTAAGTGAATATTTGATGTGTGTAGGGAAATAAATTTAATTGAATTGGTAGAAGCTCAATCCAATTAAATTTTAGAGAGGGAGGTGAGCATTTGCTTACTACACCCCATTGCCACATCATATAGTCACACTTTGTGCATGTCTTTCATGTTTTACATGCCTCATTACACCTAAGCACACTTATTGGAAAATCTTGGAATTGATCTTGGATTAGTGGACTGAAGCATAACTGAAATTCACTAATCATAATTAGTGAAATTTTGGCTCCAAAATCTGGCTCCACAAATTCAATTTCAAATTCAAGTGAAACTTGAATTGAAATTCAAATTTCCCTCCAATTTTATGTGACACTTAGGCTATAAATAGAGGCCATGTGTGTGCATTTTTTCAACTTTGATCATTTGAGAATTAAACTTCAAAGTTCAGACTTCTTTAGAGGCACTAAATTTCGTGCTCTTCTCTTTCTCTCTCTTCATTCATCTTCTTCTACCTTCAAGCTCTTATCCATGGCTTCCTATGATGGTGAGCTTTTTCTAGACTCATCTTCTACTTGAAGTGTCGTCTCCATTCATCTTTCTCCTTCTTCATTCTGCTGCAATCAGACCTCAAGAAGCAAAGGAATCCATTGATGAAGAAGATCCAAGGCCTACAAGCTCCACATGGAGCTCATTTGACTCGGTCTAGACTCGCGAGTTAGCACAAGTTTAGTCCAAGTCCAGTCCATGTTAGCTAAAAAATGAGTTTAAATGTGATTTAACCCGTGTGGACCAAATAAACTCTTAAACTCGTAAGAGTTTATGAGTTAACTCTAGAGTTTGACAACCATGCTCACTACTAATACGTGATAGCTAGATATAAATTTTAGTCAAATATATAGTTAGTTTTAGCTTTATATAAAATCATTGTATAATGATGTTGAATTAGATTTAAATTTAGTAATAAGAATCTATAAGTATTGATTGTCTATTTGCCATAAACAAATTATATTATTGATATTTCTGTATTGATTGAAACTATTAATTTGAGAAAATTAAGTACTTGAAACTTATTACATGCTCTTAGTACTCTATTTTAACTTTGTTCATATGCTTTGAGCAATGGTTGTCGTTCTTGATGGCCTGTAGGCATGGGTATTACTCAAGGGAAGACCACACAATGTTGATCTAATACTCAGAATTGGATTTACCGTCCATATTTGGCTATGCACTTTTCACATTGTGTAGTGGTTACTTACAAACATCCTTAAACTGAATTAGTTTACTTGAAAATTGTATAAGTCTAATAGAAAAACTCATTAAACTATTATTTCTATTGTTTCTTCGTTATAGGAAAAAAAACTCATGTACTCACTCACTTATTTTTTATTATAATAATTTAGACAGAGTTGAAGGGACTATACGATCCTTGATTTGTTCTCAAGTCTTGTTGTAAGTTGTGAAACAACACCACAAAAGCTCATTATAGGAGTTGTAAAACAACCTTACTAGGATGTATTTGGAGGATACATGCATCCCTACACCCGGATGGTATTACCTATGCCATTAAGTCACTTGAACTAGTCTATACTTGCATTAGAATTACAAGGAACTCTAATGCAAACTCCACATAGATTGCTACAAAGTTTGAGAGTTTATTGATGGTTGATCCTAATTTAAGCTATTCCTCAATGAAGTAAATATTACTAGAAAAGTATGGTGTTGTACCAACAAGCAGAATGCAACTGTATCATGTCAAGATGAAAATTTTCAACATACTAAAGGGGTGCATCCAAAGTCATATGATGACCTGCCACCTTGGGCTACATTGGTTAGAAGGAAAAATAAGGGGAGCATAGTTGTTAAACATTTGACAAGCGTACCAATTGTTGTCGCAGGTTACAGATTTATAAAACGAGATCGTCTCCACAGGGACTTAAGTTACTTAATTCATTCGGATAAAAGTTATCAGTTTAATAGTTATGTACAAATTTAATCAAAATATCATGGGTTTGTCTAACTAACGAAAGATAACTTAAAGTAACGAAATACAGGAAATAACAAAAATTATGGAAATAATGAAATTTAGTGTGTCAAAAATACATAAAATTATGGAAACAATAATAATGAATTTAATTAATTCAAAAAAAATGTAGGATTGGATTTCATCATGCATACCATCAGTATCCTAATAAGATTAACATATATGAATCATTTTCTAACGTTACTGGTGCACACATTAAATTACCCCGAATTGATCCCTCGCGCTCGACAATCTTTAGAATATTTATCGAATATCGATCCCTCACATATGAAGTAAATACCCAAACATTACAATCTTAATCTCATGCTATTTACAATCAAAACATTATGTTCTATTCCTAGCAACTTAATGTAAAGAGTAAATTCATTCAGTTCAAATTTTAAGAGTACTTTTGAGTCAAACTTAAAATCCAATTTCATGAAACTAGTAATCAAATAGAATCAAGCATTACAAACAAAATGAAATTACCAATAATGAGTAGAAAAGATTCATACGTATATAATATCAAATGAAATAAATAAGGGTACAAAGATTACATCCAATCCTTTAGAAAAACTAACCGATCATTGTGTAGAGCACAAGATCAACATGAGAAATGATGAAGGATGCAATCCACAATCAAAACTCTACAGCACCCAGACTCCACTTTCCACTTTCTTCTTCACTTCATGTGTTTCTCGTGTTTTCTCTTTGCCTCTGGATGTCATTTTCATCTTCCTAGATAGGGTTATTTACAGAAAAGAGTCAATAGATGCAGACAAATTCGCCCAAGTGAGCTAAACTTGCCCAAACGAATTTGTTGCTTAACCTTGAAGGCATAGACTAGCCTAGGTGAGCTATAGCTCACTCAAGCGAGTTGACTTATGCCTGAAGAAGTATGATTATCCTAGGTGAGCTAGTTTCTAGCTTGGGCAAACGGATGTCTAAAATCTTGAAAAATGACCATTTTACCCTTCATTTTGACTTTGTTTCTAGATCTAACAACCAACCATTAAAACCTACAAAATCATGGATGAATCTTTCATATTTAAACAAAAACATTAGTAAATGTACAATATATAAAAAAACAATAAGATTAAAGGGTAGTTTATAAGAAAACTATTACAATCAAAAGATAAGTGCTAACATTTTAATCCAAAAATAATTGAAATATGAAGGGGTTTACGAGAGGGTGTAAACCTTGGGTGTGATTCCAAATCCAATGCTTGATAAGAATCCTAAATTTAAAGGATCTTTGTATGTCTTGATGCTATGAAGAAGGGGTTTACGAGAGGGTGTAAACCTTGGGTGGATATTGATGGATGCCATTGGAAAGGACCTTTTGGTGGGATGTTGCTATCTGTTGTTGCCCTAGATGGAAACAATGGCATGTTCCCTTTAGCTATTACAGTGGTGGAGATTGAAAACAAAGATTCATGGACTTGGTTCCTAAGATTATTGCATGAAGCTTTGCCATCTATTCCTGGATGAAAGGATGATTTACATTGTGTTATGTCTTATCAATAATAGGTATTTTTGTAGCATTAATCTATGTGTAATTGACGATGAATTCATATGTTAGTGTGTAATTTCTCACTTTTTAAATGCAGGGTCTTTCTAAAGTTGTTGTTGCAAGTATTCTATATGCAACACATAGGTAATGTGGCAACTGTTGATTCTGGTTATTGTTGTCTTTTAATATTTTAGTAGGAAATGTTGATTCTAGTTATTGCTTCCTTTTAAATATTTTAGTAGGAATTGCTACCTTTAAATATTTTTCTTATTCTGGTTTTGTTCTATATTTAATATTTTAGAAGTAATTGATGCACATGTTTTCTTCTGTAGGAATTGTTGCAATCATATATTGAACCATTTTAAAATGTGATTTAAATCCCTATTGTTGACACATCGTTTTCAGGGATGTGTCATGGCTTACAATAAATGCATGTTTGGCAAAGCTATTTCAACCATGAGAAAGGTGAGTAATGATGCTATTGATTGGTTGTTGTCTAGTGATAGGCCAAGAGAAACCTTGGCAAGATACACATATAATCCTCTTTTCAAGAGTGATCATGTCACGAATAATGTCTATGAAATCTTCAACTCCTGGTTGACCGAAATAAGACTATATTGTTTATATTTCAAAATGTGATGTTGAGATTGATGAAATTAATTCAGCAAAGGAATAAGAATGCAACCAAAGTTGACAGTATAATGACTCCAATGGTAAGAATTTTTTTTGACATAACCATGATTGATGGTAGATTTTTAAATGTGACGTATGCGTGAAAAAAGATGATGGAACTCATAAACCAAACCAAGAGGGAGGTAAATTGGTTCTAAATCAAATTGAACAAAAAAATAGAGTTTTGAAAAACTTTCTTTTCCAAGGATCATATCACAAACTTTTGTTAAAACCAATATTTAATGAATCACCCTTAACACAAAATCCTTTTGTCAAAGTTCTCATTCAAAAAGATATTTTCTTTAAACTTCAACAAATTGATTAAGAATGCAATGAGAAAGAAAGATAAGATCAAAAGAAGATGTACAAGAATTTTTCTACTAGTTCACTTTCTATCTCTAGAGAAGATACTCTAGTTATCTAATCTAAACAAAATTAAATTTTCACTGTGCATATAGAATTCTTACAAGAAATCACAATCAATCTCAATTCCTACCCCAGAAAAAGAGACTAAGGTACCCAACCTGATCAATCATATGCTTCTTGAACTCAACAAATATTCACAACTCAGTAATTCACAACTCACTTTTTACCATGAGAGCTTTAGGAAAAAAAATGAAGTCTAGAAGTTGTGAGTCGCACACTTAATCTAAGCACTTTTTATTCTCTCTTTTTCCTTATTAAAATTGAGAACACAAGGTGGTTATTTATAGAGATAACAATTATAATAACCTCTAATCAATTAAATATCCAATGCAATTGATTATTTTGAAGAAGTAATTGATTATATTATCATTTCAATCGATTAAAGTGTTATTCTCAACATCTGGAAAACTTTCAAGAACAATGTAATTGATTAGATTTTTGATGTAATCGATTAAAGTGTTCTTGATCACTTCTAGGAACACCTTTAAGAACAAATTAATTGATTACGATCACTTGGTAATTGATTAAAGTAGAGACTCATGAAAACCAGACATGGTCTCAACTGAACTATGTAATTGATTACGGTTAACTGATAATCGATTAAACTGAAACTAGAATCTCTCTATGCCTAAGTTAAGGATTACATATGCTGATAGGATTCATCCCATGCCTAATATTGACCCCAATAACAAGGATGGTTATCCTGATATTGAGTCACCTTCTTTAAGAAGGCAACCTAGAAGGCCTAGGAAAGCTAGAAAGAAAAGTGTTGTTGAGGGGCCATTAGGAAATCAACAAAGTAAAAGGTCCAACATCTTAAGGTGCTCTAATTGCAATCTATTTGGACATAATAGTAGAACATGTCAAAGGGCACCGATGAAGAACAAAAAAAAGGTGAGCATGATGTAACGTTATGTATTGTTTGTAATAATTGCCTAAATCTGAATGATTTTTTTTTTTTTGTTTTCACATGGAAAAACAATGTTAAGCAATTGGTACCCCAACCACATGACAACTCTAGAAACTCTCAGTCTGTTCAAAATCAGGTTCCTCTTTCTCAACAATCAAAAACCACAACCAAGGTAACTTAAAACCAATTAAAATGTACTTTAAAACCAATTAATTTTTAGTTAAGCCATGATTTTATATTGATTGGTTGTTTTTGTGTACACAAGGAGTGCAAGTAAATTCACAACCTCCTACTTCAACATCAACCAATCCAAAAAAGAGAAAGAAGCCAAGAGCCAAGCAAAAAAAGAAACCAGTGATAAATTGATGTGGATAATCATGTGTTGCATTTCTGAAAACATTATGTTGAATTATTTTTTTTTAGTAGAAGCATGTTAATATGGTATAGAAATCTTTTAGGCAACTCTTGTGTTTTGGAATTACTTATTTGAGTATGTTTATTTTGGGTATAGTAGAGTGTTCTTAGTCTGCTCACTAGTGAAGGATAATTATCTTTTATGGATATAGTCAAAGTGTTCTTACTCACACTTACATGGGCTGAGTTTTTTGGGTAATTATCTTATATGATATAGACATTTTTTATACTTGTAAATGTGTTGTTTATTTTGGGTAATGCACTTATGTGTTGCTTATTTTATGAGCAAACATGAAAATCATAGATGATGAAATTTGCTAAGACAGGTTCAATTTATAATTATCATTATTGGTAAATATATTGACAAGAGAAAATTTTGAAGGGACATTTCGAGGTGAAAAAATGGGATATTGATTATTTGTTTAGGCAAAGGCAAATTTAGTTACTAAAAAAATGACCATCTTAATGAAGTAAATACAATACACCTTATATAATTGCTTACACTTACAAAACAAATTCAAGTAAATACCAAACACCTAACATAATCACCATCTTAATTAAGTAAATACCAAATACTAAACTATACTCACCATCAATGTCTTTCTCACACGAAAAAAAATTACAACCATTTAAACTTGTATAAAAGGGTCGATTAGAATTTGCTTTGGTCCACTACTTTAATTTCTACGGATCTTCTAAAAAATCGGCAATATATTCTTTGATGTATGTCTCACTTTTATTAATTGAGTATACAAAAAATATTAATTCCTAGAATATTTTTAATTAATAATTCACTACAAAAAAAATTATATTGTTATTGGATAAATTCGAAAATATCATTTTAGATACAATATGAAACTTGTCTCCCCTCAACTTTTAAAACTATTACACGTGTATCTCCTGAGAATTTAAAGCTATTATAAATGTATCCTATGATGTTTTAAAAATATTACACATGTACCCTTGAGGTTGTAAAAGTATTACACATGCACCTCCGGTCTTTTACAAATAATACACGTGTCCCCCTCTGTTTTACAAAAATTATATTGATACCCATCTTCCCTCTACCCACCGAAATGAAAAAGAAATGTAGAAGAACAATTGAACATCATCAAAAAAATGAAAAACAAAATCAACACCATGAATATTAATCCATGAAAAGAAACTACCATCAGCTTCACTGCACTCGGCAACAACACATGCTCATCTTACATGGTTTTAACGAAGGAAGATGGTAATAATTTCGGGATTAAAATTTTAATAAAAGTCAAGTTTCTACCATGTAATCTAAGAAATAAACGAAGTTAATATCATTAACAGTGGATGTGGTGCAAGTGTAATAGGATCATCACAAAAGTTAGAGAGTTTTGTGTAGTGTCAAAAAAAAAAAAAAGAGACGTGTAAATTATGCATACATTAGGAGAGTTTTCTCTAAATTATGCATACATCTGGAGAGATTTCTGTAATAGAGTATTTGATTTCGATTGCTTTAATATAATTTAATTAATTTGACAATTGTACAAATTTTGTTTTAAAATTGCTTTACAAATGTCTCAAGCCATCTAATAATATTTGTGTTCAACTTTGTTTGTCATGAAAGCATATTCATTAAAAAATTTGACATCGATTTTCACTCTCGATTATTCTTGGTGATGTGAGTCAGTGGCGACATCGAGTTTCATCCTCGCAGCCTCTTCTCCATGGATTGGCTCTAGGTAGTTTGCAATTTGCAGGATGTCTTTTGCTGCATCCAACGATAGTGTCACGTCTAATTACCCCATAATCAATTTGAACTGGACGTGCTTCGGCATGTTGTCCCAAAAGTGAGCAAACCAGAAGAGTGCTAACCAACAAAACCAACATTCCCTTTGGCATTGCCATTGTTATTAATTTATTTGCTTTGATGAAGAATTCTGGAGAAGCTAGCTAGTTAATCAACCAATAACTTGATGATTTGCTTTCCGAGGATGCATGTGTTTAAATAAATAAATAGTAGTACCCTTTTTTTCTTCCTACATTAGGTGTCATCCATGGATTCAGCTAACAACGTTTAAAAATATACACGCAGTTTAGCGTTAACAACTTCTTGTTGTATCGATTAACAAAATTAGGGAGGTATTGGCCAACCTTGTCCTAAACGACCAATAAGCATTCCTAAAAGATCTAGAAAGAATTATGCCTAAATAAGGATTATCCAAACAAGAATAATTAGTTATTGCGGTTTGTGGTCATTTTCTTTAAGAAGAAAATGACTTTTACTTTATTGAAATTCATTTTTTTATTTTGATTGATAAATATTAGTTATTAGTTTTACTAAAATATTAGTGAGAGAAATTTAAACCCACAATCTCTCATTCCTCCCTTCTCCCTTTAACCACTAAGCCAACTTTATAACTCCTATTAAAATTCATTATTACTTATAGTTAAAATAAAAGTATTTCATACTAACTAATTTGGATAAAATATTTTTTTATTCTCTAAACTTGCATATCATATAATTTACTCCACGAGCATTATGGGAAACAAAAAATGTTTTTTGTCCCTACGCTTACTCACCAATTTCTGCAGTTTTTTTAACTTTAGATTAAGAGAAGGGACTAAAAACACATTTTGGAGTTGTATCTACCTTGCCTCTCATGAAAGTATTTTCTAAAAGAAAAGGGCTCAATCTGTCATACCAAGCGCATGGTGTCTGCTTCAGACCATACAAAGTCTTTTGGAGTTTGAAAACATGGTCTAGAAGTGTATGATCTTCAAAGCCAGAGGGTTGTTTAACATATACTTCCTTTTCAATAAAGTCATTTAAAAAGGCATTTTTAAAATCCCTTTGAAAAAGCTTTAGGTTTTTATGAGCAACAAAGGCAAGCATGATTCTTATAGCTTCTAGTCTAGCAACAAGAGTAAATGTTTTAGTAAAGTATATACCTTCTTATTGGTTATAGCCTTCAGCTACTAACATTGCTTTGTTTCTTACCACTTTTCCTTGTTCATCCAATTTATTTTTTAATACACATCTTGTTCCAATGATACTTTTGTTTAGAGGCTTGGGAACAAGAGTCCATATGTTGTTTCTGGTAGACTGGTGAAGCTCTTCTTCCATGGCAATGATCCAGTCATCATCTGTAAGAGCTTCATCATTGGTCTTGGATTCTATCCCAGACACTAGAGCACATGAAGCAAGATCTTTGAATGAGGATCGGATCTTGACTCTTCCTGTATGATCTTTGACTGAGCATTTGTAATTTAGTATTTTTCTATTCTTCTTAACTCAATTGAAATCTCTTTGATCTTTATTTTCTCACCTTAACTTAGTTTTGGTCTTTGGAAAATGATTGAGCTTAATTGAGAATTGTAGCTAATTTTTAGATTTTTATGCTTACTTGACCTATCTGCCTTGTGCAGGGCCTAGAGAACACTACACAAGTCCAAATGGAACATGTGAGCAGTCTCTAAAAGTCTAATAAAAGCATCTTCAATTTTTTCTCAAATAAGCTTTGGCCAATTCTACCATTTCAAGGGTCAAATTAAGTTTGGAAGTCAAAAGCTTTGCACTTGAATAATTGGGTTGCAAGTTTGGGCTTTGTTTTGTGTAATTATCTTAATTAGGTAGATTAGATGGACCTAATCAAAGCCCGTCCCTTCCTTTTGAGTAGTCACTCTATATATTAGTGTTAGTTAATTAGCTAGTTAGTTACTTCATTTTATAAAAAAGAAAATTAGTTACTTGTTGTGCAAGCTTTTTCTTTTCTCTCTTTTTATTTTAACTGATCTTCATTCTTCTTCCTCTTTCCACTTGTGTTCTTCCATTTTCTTTCACAAAATTTCTTGGATTTTCAATTGGTGATGATCATGGAAGACTGAATAATTAATCAATCCAAAGACCCACTCCAAGCAAGGCTGAATTTGAGTTCTGATTTAGTATTTATAATCTTTGTGAATGTTCATCTTTTTCTTCAATCCTATTTTCGATTTTCATGATTATGATTATGCTTAGGATTGAAAAAGGATTAGGTTATGGATTCATTTCCTAATTTGAAAACTTAATCACATATTGTTTGGATGATTTTCCAACCTAATTTGCGATCTCAAACAATTTAGGGATTGATTCAATTGAACTATCTCTAACGCATTTGACTGAACTTTCACATTCAACATCATTCTTAGTAACTGTGATAATTCGATTTGAATTTGTTTGGTGAATTGGATTGATTTCATTGAACTTGATTTGTATTTTTTTTCTATTATGTTCTATTTCTTCATCTCTATTTTTATGTTTTCACATTCCTTCACAGTTGCATACAAACTATTCGATGAAATTCCCCCCTTGTTGTTTATAAGCGAATGAACGTAGGAACCAAAATGAATTATATCTATGAGTCAACCTAGGTTAATCATGTGCTACAAAATTTCCTAGTTTTATTTGTTTGTGAACGATTCGATAGTTGTTATCAATCTCCAATGAACTGATCTTGTGAATGATAGTGGACAAATTTCTAGTCCTTTGCATGTGGTTATTTATATGAGAATCCTTCAAATTGAGGAAAGATTTCATCAAACTGTTTGATCTATCTTTCTTTACGGGGTAGAAAAGAACCTATCTTCATATTTGCAAAATCATCCTCAAGATCTGATAACTTCTTATCAAGCGTTAGTCCATTATTGAATTTCACATGAATGGATCCTTCTACAACTAAAGTTCTTGTATTAAAAACTGTATGTGCTTTAGATGTATAAAAAAAACCAAGGAAGATTCCTTTATCCACTTTATAGTCAAATATAGCAAGTTCATCTTTAGTGTTCAAAATAAACCACTCACATCCAAATGGATAAAAGTATGAAATGTTGGGTTTTCTTCCTCTCCATAATTCATAGGGAGTCTTTTTTTATCAATGGTCATATCAATATTTTTGTTTTGAACATAGCATGTTGTATTAACTACTTTTGTCCGTAAGTGTTTGGGAAGTGAGTTTTCACAGAGCCTGGTTGTAGTCATCTCTTGTAGGGTTCTATTTTTCCTTTCAACTATCCCTTTTTGTTGAGGTCTTCTAGGTGAAGAGAAGTTGTGAAAAATACCATTCTTTTAATAGAATGATCTAAACATGGCATTTTCAAACTCAATTCCATGATCACTTATGATAAAAGAGATACAAAAGTCTTTCTCATTTTAAGCCCTTTTACATAATATTTCAAAGACCTTGAAAAACTCATGCTTTTGAGCAAGGAAGTACACCCAAGCATATCTAGAATAGTCATCAACTATGAAAAAGCCATAATTTTTTACTCCCAAAATCAATGTTCTAGTTGGTCCAAACATATCCATATTAACAATTGTAATGGTCTAGAAGTGGAAACAACATCTTTGAATTTGAAAGGCGTTTTGATTTGTTTCCCTTGTTGAAATGCTTCACAGAGAAAATGAGTTTTCCAACAAATCTTAGGAATTCCTTTAACTAAATCCTTTTTGGATAGTTTTGAAATATGATTTAAGTTGGCATGCCTAAGTCTTTTGTGCCAAAGTGAATTTCATCTTCTCTAGATAGCAGACACGTTACATTTTGTTTACTAAGATCTATCATATCAATCTCATATAGATTGTTGTGTCATCTGGCAGTAAAGAAAGACTTATCATCTTCTGTTTTGACTATACACTTGTCTTTGTTGAAGGATACAATATAACCACTATCACAAAATTGACTTATGCTAAGCAGGTTATACTTTAGACCTTCAACATATAAGATGTTGTCTATAGAGGGTAGAGAAGGAATATCAGTTTTACCTATACTAGAGATCTTTCCTTTGTCTATGCCTCCAAAGGCAGCTATTTCTCCTTTATGTGGCTTTAGTGTGAATCATGCAGGTTTTGATGATGTCGAAAAGAATTCACTTGATAATGATTGTCATCATCAAAAGGGGGGAGAATGTGAATGTATGAATACATGATTTTGATGATGCCAAAGAATAATCAAACAAGGTTGCTTTCAAGATTACTTCAACAAACAAGCATTGGTTCAAGATTAATTCAAGATCAATCTTTTGCCTCAAAACAAAGTGTTTCCAAGAGATCAAGGCTCTGATAATTGATTACCAAGCAGTGTAATCGATTACCAGAAGACAGATTAATTCAAGATCAAGCTTTTTCCTCAAAACAAAGTGTTTCCAAGACATCCAAGGCTTTGGTAATTGATTACCAGGCAGTGTAATTGATTACCAGAAGACAATTTTGAAAAATAGCTTTTAAAAAGGGTTTTGAATTTGAATTTTGAACCTGTAATCAATTGCCAGATGTTTGTAATCGATTACTAGCAATGAAACTCTTGAAATTCAATTTGAAAAGTCACGAACCTTCAAAATATAACTATGTAATCGATTACCAGAAACCTGTAATCGATTACCAGTGTAGAATTTCAGAAAAAGCTTTTTGAAAAAACACATCTCTTCAAACCATTTTGAAAATGCACGAAGGGCAATTTGAAAAGGCACGAAGGGCCTATATATATGTGTGTCTAACTTCGAAAAGCAAGAGACAGACATTCTAAGAGAACTTCATTGCCAAATGTTCTCTCAACAACTCTTGGGCAAACACTTGCAAATCTATTGAGAGTTCATCAAAGAATTTCAAATTGTATTATCATCTCTAAAAGAGAGAAATTCCTCTAAGTTCTTCAACTTATATCATTGTTCTCTAAAAGAGAGAGAAACATTCTTCTGTACTTCAAAGAAAACTATTGTTAATCAAGAAATAGTGAGTCTCTTGATTTGTAAAGATTCCTGAACACCAGGGAAGGGTATCCCTGGTGTGACACCCTCTACCCCTCACATATATACTAACAAAGGAATAAAAATTCAAATATTAATTAAAAGTATTTTTTTAAAAGATTTTTAAATACAAGCCTTTCAAAGGGATAAAAGGTTCACAATCACTTTCTTCTACATCATATTCAAACTTGTCCCAATAAATAATAAAGTCATCGGCTCAAACAAGGCTGTCTGAGACTTCATACAATTAATATAAAACTCTATACCCCAATGTCACATCCTATCAGAGCGTTGTGTCTCGACGTCCTTCAGCATAATATTCCTTAAAGCAGTTCACCTAGTCATCTGCTCCCCTGAACACAGAGTTCAAGATCATCACAGGATCCAAACACAAACAACAAACCGAGAGTGAGTTATCACATTCCTAACTAATAGAGAAACAAGACAACTAGATATACATATCATATAAACCAAATAAAACTTACTTACACGTAATTCCACCACTTTGTCATTCAATGTTCACTTTTCATCCATCAATCACACCTTTCAATCATCAATCACATTACACAAGAATCACACGCTCTGATCAAGACATAATAACACATCAATTTCATAATAAACAATTAGCTAGCACATGAGACAGTTATGCTATGACTCAAGCCTATATGCAATGTGGTACCATGTCAGTGAAAAACCACCCTGGGACACTTAGGAGTACATAACAAGACACACCACACAATGGGTTTGTCAGGTCACTCTCACTAAGTAAGATCATAGGGAGACCAGTCAGGGTCACAATGTTTTGCGAGAATGCTCCAACCATATGGGATCAGCATAGGCTTAAAGGAGCACTCAAACCCGGTGACCCCCAAGGCCTACACTCCGAAGAATCCGTCAGGGCCTCTCCCTCCTAATTCAGGTCCAACCCCTAAAATCATTTTAGCACACAGACACTCCTCGTGAATTATATAATACCCACGACCTCACTCCTGTTTTAAACACGTACAACATATTGCACTACAATTTAACACTGGTTCCTAAATAGGAACCTACACTTTCTCTTAACACTGCGCATTACACTTTTC